>NW_006239312.1:398294-444443 GCF_000226075.1 Solanum tuberosum | reverse complement strand
TGCATCTCCCAATTGATTTTCAGATAGACTTCGGTTTTCCCCACCAACTACTCTTTGCTGTTGTAACTCACTTCACATAAAAGCAAATTAAGAGGAACTTACCATCTCAAGCTTGAATGAGAGTAGAAGGAAAGGATGAGGACATCGAAACATCTCATTGGCCCTTGGCCTCCGAAGTAGCACTCTTAACCATATTCCTTACTAAAGAACACTCCTTACCAATCTATGGAACAACTTCCTTGTTCTTCTATTTCTTGACTTGCCGATTTAACACCTCTACCGGTACTTCTAAATTAGAGAAGTTCTCACTAAGCAACTAAAGCTCACAAGCAACCTTACTAACCCCACTCAAGATCTCACATGAGCCTAACAAATCGGGACTAAACTTCTTATACTCACCACACCTTTCAAGGTGAACATTTCTAGGAACTCTAATTTGTACATCACTTATATTTCACATCACCACACAAAATGATTCTTAACCATGGTGAATTACACTTTTATCCTTCTTAGAGGAGTCTATTCACTCAACCCATCTAGGCATTATTCAAACACCCTATTCAACCAATCTATCAACATACTTCAAAACTCATCATGACTAGGTCAGGTCTACCAACAACTAAACATAACCACACAATAACCTTGCTAGATAGGCACATTATCCCCCAATTGAGAGTAAGCCTACACAAACTTTTCTAAACAACATGCATACTAAAAACAACTTCAAAGTCTATCATCTCTAACCAAGTCACATAGACATAATTGGCATCTCAACAAACCTTTTTCCCTCACTCCTTATAGCATAAACCCTCATAATAGTCACATCCTAAAGACCATCGAATAAGGGATAAGAGAGAGAGAGCTTATAGATCTATGGCACGATTTGGAGAATAAAGAAGTGAGAATTTTCCTAAGCATCCAAAAGCCTCCTATTCATTAAATGTGTCGCGACTCATACCCATGAATAAGACTCTACTTAGAAGTGGTTTGAGACAATCTTAAAATTTATTCCAAAACCGTATGCTCTGATTCCAAGTTTGTCACGACCCAGGGGTATCTCCTAGACATAACATGGCGTACTCGACCTCGAAGGGGTATCACACAAGCGCTTTGCATCATAACATAGGTAATATAATTGAAAATATGGAACAATTTAAAACTTTTACAATGGAAGTCATATTTCATAAAAGCACAAGCGGAAGTCTTTCTATACTCTTTGTCTTAAACCATCTAATACAACTTTAGAATAAACTCTTGGGACACAACCCATACAATAGTCTAAGAACATAAAGAAATGACTTAAAGGTAAAGTGGTTGTTGTCCTCGAATCTATGAGGACTCACCAAGGTTTTCAACTCTTCTAGATCCTTGAAACCTAGCCTCCAACCCTACATTTGGTTAGAATATAGGCAATATGCGTTAGTACAAAATGTACCAAGTATGAAAGCTAGCACAACATTATAAGAGCATCTCAGATGGTTAGTCAACATAAGAGATAAACATAAGAGATAATAACATGATCATAACACAATCAATGTAGCCATAGAATAATCATCAACACAGGCATCATATAAACACAAGTCAACATAAGATAAATATATATTTAATGAGCATTAGAGATACATCATGTTCATGGCATAGTCTTTACTTAGACTTTCATGGTTACATACATCAACCTTAAGTCCTTCATATTACAAGAGAACTATTTCCCAAGCCACCACCAACTATACTTGTGCAATGCAAAGATAGCATCCCATACTACCATCCAAGCAAAATACCTCTCTTTGGTCATTCTTGGGCATAGTTCACCTTAATATTCAAGACTTAGGTCTTCATTTCATCTTAATTATAATCAATGTACATGGTCAACTCTTAAGCTTCTCTATACCATAAGGGTACCATACTTCTAAGTAACCCCAAGACACAGTTGTGCAATGCTTGAAAGGCATCCCATACTACCCTTCACACTAAGCATAGCCTTGAAGTCATCCTAGTCATATTCACCCTACTTTGGCCTCATTATTAACTTAACTCTCATAACTAAGGAAATCTCTCACCTTTAGTTAACTATAACTAGGAAAGGCAACTCTAGCCCAATCTTATCTCAAGACTTCTCTTTAGTGACCTTAAGTCATACTTGTGCAATGCATGCATAGCACCACATAATACAACACATACTAAGTGGTACCTTTAGGTCCTCATGCTAACACTTCTTGGTTTGGAACCTAGTTCCTCTCTTTTACTTTAGAACACTACGAGGTACTTTCTTAAGCAAATCTTAGTTCATTAATCACTTCAACCCTATGAGAAACTATCTTAAGTATGTCTAAGTTCATTATTAGCATGGATACTATGAGATACTTACTTAAGCATGTCTAAACCCCTTTATACTTTGAACACTATGAGATATTCTCTTAAGTATATCTAAGTTCCTTCTTCACATGGACCCAATGAGATACTACCTTAAGCATGTCTAAGTCCACTTATACTTTTGAACACTATGAGGTACTTCATTAAGTAAGTCTTAGTTCAATTATGGTTTAGAACACTATGAGATGCTTCAAAAACATGTCTTAGTTCATAGGATATGGAGATTGCTACTAGGAACCTTAACTCAACTATGTGAAGGCTCCCATCTCATGAGACCTAACTTTGGGAAAACCCACACTCTTCGATAGTCCTCATATCTACTAGGTGTGGCTCTTCTTTCTTCTTGGAGTCCGAACCCTATCTTGTGTGACACTCCATCTCATCTTCAACATCCACTTGAGTCTAAGCATACACCTCAAGGTTTACTCGTTAAGCCTTGTTTAACACTCATCTCTTATGGAAGGATGTCGTTGACAATCAATCCATGTTCAAGTGATTCTATCACTTTATTTTATCAAGCATTCCTAAGGTAGGTTAGGTGAGTATAGACCTTTCACCATAATTAAACCTATTAGACTTCTATTCTCTTTTAGAGTTTACTCTCAAATCCTTAACAACACTAGGTAATCACATTAGCTTCACCCTATAGACCTAGATATTAGGATCACAACCGTACTCTCAAGGTTTTTTTTAATCTCTTCTTTATACCTAGATTTCAAGGTAATTTGATCACATTTTTCATTACTAGGTGATTCTAGTCTTAATTGATCATAAATGTTGAATTCTAACTTTACAAGTCAAGATCAACCCCATACAATAGAGTCTAGTTCCATTCATGATTATATGATCTTAACTTTGATCAATTACAACACACAACATTGAATTAGAAAGATCACATATGAACCTTCAACTTTGCCTCTAATGGCGTAAACCCACAAAGATCACATTCATCAATTTAGATTAGGGTTTACCATAGAAAAAGGTTAAATCATCATATTATCATTAATCAAAGCTAAATCAATCATAATTGGGTTATATCCACTATATTGGAATCACACCCAAACCCTACCCACAATGTAATCACAACCCTAGCTAGAATTGGGTTTTTGAGTTCACAATTGAGGGATTGCTAAGGGGGATCCATGGGTGGAAGAACCCATAGATGATTAATCTTCACATACCTTCAATCAAAGCCCCAAACAAAGCTTGAATGAATGGTGAAAATCGCCCTAAGGTGCTGCCCCAACTTCCTTTCTTCTTCTTCTTCTAGAGAGAGGATTTCTTGGGGAATAATTTGGGGTCTTAAGATGAATGAGCTAATGAATTAGTTTTAGGGGTCTATTAACTATTTATAGGAGGGTAATTAATTAACTAAACGTCCACCCTAAACATTAAACTAATTACTAAAACTAACCCTGAAAGCCTAACTTAAAACTAAACTAACCAAAAATTGGCAGCATCCACGACTCTTCATCCACGGACCATGGATGGGTCTACTTAACGTGGTTTGGGTCCCTCATTTGGACGTGGGCCTCAAAACTTGCAAGCCAACTCAAGCTTGACCCACGACCATGAACCACGGGCCGTGGACCAGTTTACTACTGGCCGTGAATGGCCAACCGTGGTTCATCAAAAGTGGACTGTTTTGGGGTCCTCCTTAAGGACCCCTTGGGTGGTCCTTGGGGAGTCGTTCCCGGACGTTTAACCCCTAAACATTTCACTCTAAGTACGGGAACCGTTTCTTTGAGTTTTAACCCTTATACAACACTCCAAAACTCCACTACAAGACTTTACAAAACACTAGTTCAACTCACTAAAATATGGGGTGTTACATTATCCCCCACTTGGGAACATTCTTCCTCAAATGACACTTTAAACACTTTATAAAGTCTAAAATTTAACTTAGCAGCCCATTATGCGTGCACTACATCTAAAGCACATAATCGAGGAAGAAAACCTCAAATTTCAAGCTAAACACACACAATGCAACACAAAGGAGTAGGAACTTCTACCAACCCATAATGCATCAAATCCTATAGCTACTCATTTTCAAGGAGGAACTAACATCTCCTAGCTAAAACATGCTCAACACACACTCATGGAGCATAAAATGCAACTTCTCATAAGAGCATCTATTCAAGGAGAAACCCTCCAACTACAACCACTAAGGCTTATTCATAATCAATTCATGAAGTCTATATGCAAGTCTTATTCAAATGCATTACAACATGAGGAAACAATGCAATTAAGTCATTTCTATGAAGACCTAAGCATTTCATGAACATGTATCACATAAGAGGATCATGTAAACATACTATTCACACATGGCTTCACATACAAGCAAATCAAGAGGAACTTATTATCTCAAGCTTGAATAAGAGTAGAAGGAAATGATGAGGACATCGGAACATCTCATTGGCCCTTAGCCTCTGAAGTAGCACTCTTAACCATATTCCTTACTAAAGAACACTCTTTACAAATCTATGGAACAACTTCCTTGTTCTTTTATTTCTTGACTTACCGGTCTAAGACCTCTACCGGTACTTATAAATTAGAGAGGTTCTCACTAAGCAACTAAAGCTCACAAGCAACCTTACTAACCCCACTCAAGATCTCACATGAGCCTAACAAACTGGGACTAAACTTCTCATACTCACCACACCTCTCAAGGTGAACATTTCTAGGAATTCTAATTCATGAACATCACTTAGATATCACGTCACCACACAAAATGATTCTAAACCATGGTGAATTACACTTCTATCCTTCCTAGAGGAGTCTATTCACTCAACCCATCTAGGCATTACTCGAACACCCTATTCAACCAATCTATCAACATACTTCAAAACTCATCATGACTAGGTTGGGTCTACCAATAACTAAACATAACCACACAATAACTTTGCTAGATAGGAACACTATCCCCCACTTGGGAGTAAGCCAACACAAACTTTTCTAAACATCATGTATACTAAAAACAACTTCAAAGTCTATCATCTCAAATCTTACCAAGTCACATAGCCATAATTGACATCTCAACCAACCTTTCTCCCTCACTTCTAGTAGTATAAACCCTCCGAATAGTCACATCCTAAAGACCATCGAATAAAGGATAAGAGAGAGAGCTTATATATCTATGGCACGACTTGGAGAATGAAGAAGTGAGATTATTCCTAAGCATCCAAAAGCCTCCTATTCATAAAATGTGTCGCGACTCACACCCATGAATAAGACTCTACTTAGGCGTGGTTGTTTTTATTTAAAAATGAATTTATACTGATTTTAGAGTCGCCACTTAATTTTTAAAGTAAAATTAAGAAAATTATTGTTTTCAAAAGACTAAAACAAAAAATCAAATGATAACTTAAAAGGGTTCTGGGTTCTTTTTAGTATTTCGGAAAGGGTTTGAAAGCAATCGAAATGCCTGCTAATATGAGGTTATCCGGTAATTAACTATTTAGCTAAATTTATTTGGCTTAATTTGAATTGAACAATTTTTATAATTAGAACCATTTTAAAGGGGACAAGGGGAAGTATGGAACTACTATCTAAGTGAGATATCTTGCAAAATTATTCTTTAAGTTTTGTTAAAGGTGACTGATTAAATTAAAGTGTTATATAAAAAATGGTTGTCTTTCAGGGATTTTAAAATTTTAAAACCTTAAGATTAAGTAGTAGATATTGGCAAGAAAACAAACACAATAAAGTAAAGTGGGAAAAAGACTTGGGCCCAAATCTGGATTTCCTGTCCGCCTTTGCCAGCATTTGGACCCATTTTTTGTAAAAACAAACGAAATCTTAAGATAACAATTTCATGAAACAGAGCAGAATCTTTGCCATTAAGCTGATTTCGAAGAGAAGATATATAGCAAGCACCTTAGATTCGAATGAAGATATGGTCCTAAAGGAAACAACACGTCAAGAAGATTTAAACAAACAATTGTAAATTAGGAATCTTTTTTGATAAGCTTACACACACTAAATGAACTAAACATCTTCATGAATTTGAAATGACATATGTAAGAGAAATGAGATAGAACAATCATGTGTAAAGATAATACAATGAAGTCATCGACTACATATTTAGAAAACATACCAACGACTGAAAACTCAAATCATGACTAAAATGAGTTAACTCCTATTTCAATCACATTTCATGTATCACGAGACAAGCTCAAACTTAACTAAAACGAATGCACAACTACTTCATCAAATGGATTATTAACCAAATTAAAGTAAGGGAAGAGAGGAAATTACCCTTTTCGAGACAGCGAACTAGACGAAATGAGCTAATCACGAAGACGATTCCACCAGCGAAATGAGACTCCGAGAAACATCAAAAGTGTCGAGTTCAATAAAGAAATCGTAAGTTGAATACTCTATATCTCACTTATCAATTTTCGGGTCTATTTTTGCCTAAAAAATATGTGTATTTATATGTATCCTTTCCCTTATATCGACTCAAAATTCCCAACCCCTAACAATGAAGAAGGAAGGGGTTTATATAGAGGGAGATTAAGGTTGATTTTTGGGGGGAAATCGAGAGGGAGAAAGGGTGAAATCGAAATTCAAAATCCCTCTCGAGGATAAGGTTGGGACGACTGGTATTTGTACAAATCTTGTACAGTTCTTCAATGGAAACAAAAGGATGACTGCTTGATTTCAAGCAAGGACGAGCGAGGCGAGGGGATCATTCCACCTGGCACTGGCACTTGTACGAATTGTTGAGGGAAAGAGGAAGACGACGAGAAAATACAGCATACTTCTTGTACGCGTAGACACCATAAGCCTGCTGTGTACTCGCCGTTGCTTTCTGTCTATTTGACTCCCTCTGGAGTCGTTGTTGGGGTTTGTTCACGTTACTGCGTTGTTGATTGTTGACGTAGTAAACGTTGGAAGGTGCTTCTGTTTGTAAACGCGTTAACTTTGGGAATGAGCTGCTGTTAATGCTGGGTTTCTTTTTGTGAATAGAAAAAGTGGGTTGGGTGGGGTATATTTGGTTGGCTGAAATTGGAAAGCAAAAAGGGAATTGGGTCTGGGGACCAAGGGTTGTTGAAGAGTTTGGGCTGTTGAAATACGATTCACCCAAAACATAGAATTAAAATGAGTTGAAGGCATGGAAGGAAGTGGTTAGAATTGCTATTAATAAAATGAATTTCAATTGTTGATATATGACTTGTAGAATTTTTGAGACCCTCTCAAATTTTTTGCCCCAGTTGCGATTCTCAATGTATCTTCAGTCTTGACTTGTTGGAGAAGATCTTCTTTTCGAGAATTTTTGAGTCCCTCTCAAAAATTCTGTCCCAGTTTCTATTGTAAAGAAAAATATAAATCTTATGGGAGATATGACCGAGCCGTTTAGGTGCCTACGTATCCCGTTGATGCAGGAATCAAATCAAACGTAGTTCCCTTTCTTGAGGATTAACAAAAATAAGAAAATAAAGCAAGGAACCAACCGAGGCCGACATAGGCCGCCTACGTATCTCATTGTTGAGAATTCAGGTCGAACGTAGTTCAAGTACAAAGAAAATAGAAAAAAGGGTAAAAGGGTGATCGAGTCCAACATAGGCCGCCTACGTATCTCATTCTTGAGAATTCAGGTCAGACGTAGTTCATTACAAGAGGGATAAAATTCTAAACAAAGCGATTACAAGAAAATAGAACGATTACAAGGAAAGAAATAAAAGAAGCTCTAAATCTTCAAATATAACAACTCTTGATAGCATCTGAGTCGATTGGCAACTTGAGATGAATGTCTATGTTCAACCACGATATGTGATCAAACAAATGCATCGATTTATTTTCTAAATAAACTGTTGAATTCTCTTTTCTGAGCTTCTCTCAGATGGACCTGATTCTGACTTCTTTGACACAATCACCCTTTCTTGATTTACGATTTCTGTCTCATCCAGATTCAACTTACCCTGAGTCTCGAACTGTTTCAAATCTTTGACAAGATGTTCGAATATCATGATCTATTTGTCATACTCTTCAAACTCATCTTCATCTACCTCATTTTGTTCATTCAACTTGTGACATGACATGATATTGATAGGTTTAAAAAATTATTTTTACTGAAACAAAAAACAAAGACTGTTAGATAGAAAAATTAAAGCAAGCAAAATAAATGTTCACAAATGAAGAGGCTTTCATTGAAAATAAGGAAATAAGAACTTTGGCTATGACCATGAGCCATTTTGCCTTTTTCAAAACATTACGAGGGAAATTAAAACATAGTTAGGTAAAATAACACAAAAGGTGGGTTCCGGGCCTCATTCGAACTACCCCCAATTTTAGAAATAGCATAAGATTCATCTTTGTCTATCAAGATGAACGAGGAATCAAGAGTGGAGTGGAAGTCCAATTAAGAACTTGCTCCATTAGCTCGGCATCTCGTATGTTTGGTGTCTCGATCATCTTCTTGGGTGCAACATCACCTTCTTCAAAAAGATCCCCAATTGCTTCTCCAAAATTATCATCATTGTCATATTCCCCTACCAGAAAGAACTGACATAAATGAGGTACATACTCTGGTGGAACATGATTAATCCCCTTCTTGTTCTGACCCTCTCTTGACACAGAAGCAAAAACTTGATGGAGTGTCATGCTCGTAAAATTGAGTTTCTCACTTATGCTCGAAAAAGCTACAACTTTCTTAAGGTTGTCAAGACCAGCCGGAACTATAGTCTATGCCGTGCACTACTCCTTCTCCGTCTCTATCATGTTGATAGTGACGCCTCCATAGTTTGCCAGAGGATTACTGTTGACGTTGGGTACAGCGGTCCTGACCACTTTCTTATCAGTCAAGTTCTGGATCATGTGCTTTAAGTTAATAAAATCCTCAGTATCATGCATAACATTGTTGGAATGATATGCACACCTTCGATCGGCTCGGTAGAACCTAAATCTAGTTTCAACTGGCTTGGGCTTGACCGGATGAATAATACTTGCCGCAAGTTTTGAGCAAAATTTTGAGCAAGTTTCTTCTCAAGACGTGGACGAGGAGGATCATAATGACCTTGTTGAGGCGGAGGCATTTGACAATAGTTTCGAGCATTTTGATGGAGAAGGGCTTGAGACTTTGGGTCAATCATGTTAATAACGAATCCTCCACAATTCAACAGTGAATTACCATCGGCATTGGAAGTGACAACTTGAAGAGTAACAATTCTTTGATCAATCAAGTCCTGAATTTTATGCTTCAAGTTGATGCAATCCTCAGTGGTATGTCCAGCACCTTCTGAATGGTAAGCACAATGAAGATCGGATCGGTGAAGTCTGGAATTGACATTGACATTTTTTAGATCAATTATTTGTATCAGACCAACCACTTTCATTCTCTCAAAGAGTTGGGTTCGACTTTCAACCAAAGGAGTAAAGACTCGAGAAGGTTTCTTCAAATACTCATGACAAGAAATATTGTAATTATTTTGCGACGGCAGAGGTACTTGACGATAACTTGGAGGATTTTGGTGAGTAGGTGCTGGTGTTTGAACATTTTGATATTGTGGAGCTTGGTAGCTATGAGGGGCAATTTGGGTAATTTAGCAAAGTGGCTTGGTAATTCGAATAATTTGGTGGTGGATCTTGATAGTTTGGTCGGATGGGGTAAGGACTTTGTGGAGCTAAAGGGTAGGTTTTGGATGGTAAAGGCTTTCGAACATTTAGACCAGCATGCCTCTTTGGTTTTTGGCTCGATTCAAATGAGATAGAGGAAACATCTTCCCTCTTCCTCCTCAATGGTCCCGAGGATTCATCTTGGGGAGTCATTCAGATGATTTTTCCGGTCTTGAGACAGTCTTCAATAGGTTCACCAATTTTGACTATCTCATTGAACTTTCCTCCTAAAATGAGCAACATCCTATTGTAGTACTCCGACTCTTGAATGCGCACGAGGACTTCAATAATTTCTTTCTCGATCATAGGAGGCCTAACCTTTGTAACCTCTCTTCTCCAACGATAGGCATATTCTCGGTAGCTTTCAGTAGAATTCTGTTTGATTCTCTCAAAAGAGTATCGATCAGGGATGAATTCTATATTGTAACCAAACCTTTCAATGAAGTCCTTAGCCAAAGCATTCCAACTTGGCCACTGCTTGATTTCTTTAGAAATAAACCATTCCAAAGCTTTTCCTTTTAGACTTCGACTAAAGAGTCGCATTAACAAAGCATCATCTTTCTCAACTCTAATAAGTTGATCACAATAAGCCCTTAAATGAGTCAAAGGATTTTCAACTCCACTAAAAGTGTCAAATTTGGTACTTTAAAACCTTTTGGGAGCTCCAAATGTAGATGACGACACAAATCTTCATAATTCAACCCCACAATGTCTGGGGTGTACTGAACGTCCTTCATTGCTTTCATAACATCCTCTCTTATGCTTTGCTCAACCTTTCAACTTATGACCTTCCACTCCTTCTCCTTTTTCTCATAACGATCGGGTTCAAAATGTGTGGTAAAGGGAGGGTACAATTCAGGCCATATTGGAAGATGAAATGTGTTTTTTAGAGGTATGGGTTGAGTGATCGGTGGGTCTTGAGCAATTTTAGTAGGGATTTGATGGATTGGAGGAAAATTCTGGAAAACGTTGGTATTTGGATTTTGAGGCGTAGGTAACTCTTGGTGTGGGGAGCTAGGATGATTTGGATTAGGGGTGGTTAAGTCGATGATGAGAGGTTTTAGAATCGTAGAGGTGGATGAATTGTTTGGAAAATGCTCGCATGTTGGATCCGAAGTAGGAAAATGGAGTGGAGGTCTTCCATTGTCTAGGGTAGGAGTGTCGGCAACAATAGCCAGATTCGTCAAATCTCTAGTCTTATCCATTTCAGCCTTCAGTTCAGCAATCTGTTAGAACAATTGAGCAATCAACTTGTTCTGTTCAGCAATGATGGGGTCATTCACAGTAATTTCGGTCAAATCAGTGTTTTCAGCATTTTCGACCACTTTTTCTTTGCCTTTTGACAAACATTGGTTGGGGAAGGAATCTTTGGGGTCTTTGGACCTTGTGAAGTATGGATGTTCAGCCATTTTCTCAACACAGCTCAGTTTTGGGTACCTGACAAAGAAAAATAGCTCAAAAGATAAACGTGTTAGTCAATGTAGATGATAAATAATACAAAATATCACACACATAGTAAACACACAAAAGTTGCTTCATTTGAAGATAGACTAGCCCACAGATATAGAGAAATGACTAAATAGACAGGAATTTGTCTATTTAATTTTGAGATTAGCGAATCAGAAATGTCGACTTGAGTCGAGACAAAGTCGATTGTACTGTCGTACTTCTGATTTTCGATAGAGATAAAATTTCAATCTCATTGCAAGAGTTGGAAAAGATAGGATTTCTCAAAATGGAGACTGAGCCTTGAAAGGCTGCCTACGTATCTCACGAAGGAGAATTTAAGTCCTGCGTAGTTCAACTCTTGAATCTCTTTTCGATTTGAAATAGAGGGTTAACCTTTATTCTGAAATGAGAAAGTAAGATTTGAAAAATGAAGTTCGAATTTTGTTGAGAAACTAAAGACTTGAAGAGTATTTGAACGCACTTTTGATAGTGACTCGATATTTGTGCTTGTGGGATTCTAGAAAATTTCCAAAAGAGTAGGCTAGAACATCTTCAAATAAAGCAACATATTCACAGAAACAGTTATAACACATAAACAGTTATTGCGTGTTCTAGGCAAATATGTGACCCTTTTATGCCAAGGGTAAGCGTAACGATTTGAAGGATGTATACCTTCATTTAAAACATTCCATTGCCCTAAAAACCCAGATTTATACAAATTTTGTGAATAAACTGAATGAGGATACATAATGGGGAAATATGATACAAATAATCAGTCCCACGCAGGGGTACCATCCTAAGCTATGCCTCCAAAAAAGGTCCTTCGATCTTGATTTCTTGTCATCTCCGAATGTCCACACTTTTGGATGGAATAGTAGCTTGTATAACTCCTTCTTCGACTAGAACAAACTATCAAACTGCCAACCCCAAGGAACAATGGTGTGCCAAATAAATTATACAACCTTCAAATTTAAATACATAAATATGAACGTCCGTTTAGGCCGTGGGCCGTTTTGGACTCAAGGTGGTCTTTCTAATGGGCCCAACACGCTTTGGGTGTTGGGTCATCTTAGTTCAATGTGCAAAAAAATATTTGGTTTTGCTCTACTCTAGTTGACTAAGAGTTGGTTTAGACAAGACCTGGTTACCCGAGTTGGACAAACTACGGGGTGAAGTATAATAAACGACGTTGGATGACACAAACCAACTACTTGTTTTTCACTTCAAAAGAACTTGAAGGTGATTTTCTAAAGGACAGCCATGGAAAGCCACGTAACCGCCTTATTTTCTAATTTAAACTATTTGACGTTTGGCGGAATCGATACCATGAAATGCCACAATTTATAATTTACAGGAATTAAAACAAGTAAGCAATTTAAACAAATAGCCAAATATGTTAATCTGAAGGTTAGAATCCATTCAACTCCCCAACAGAGTCGCCATTCTATTTTATTTAAAAATGAATTTAGACTGATTTTAGAGTCGCCACTTAATTTTTAAAGTAAAATTAAGAAAACTATTGTTTTCAAAAGACTAAAACAGAAATCTAATGAAAACTTAAAAGGGTTCTGGGTTCTTATTAGCATTTCGGGAAGGGTTTGAAAGCACCCGAAATGCATGCTAATATACAGTTATCCGGTAATTAACTATTTTGCTAAATTTATTTAGCTTAATTTGAATTGAACATTTTTTATAATTAGAACCATTTTAAAGGGGACAAGGGGAAGTATGGAACTACTATCTAAGTGAGATATCTTGCAAAATTATTCTTTAAGTTTTGTTAAAGGTGACTGATTCAATTAAAGTGTTAAATAAAACATGGGTGTCTTTCGGGAATTTTGAATTTTAAAACCTTAAGATTAAGTAGCAGATATTGGCAAGAAAAAAAACACAATAAAGTAAAGAGGGAAAAAAACTTAGGCCTAAATCTGGTTTTCCTGTCCGCCTGTGCTAGCATTTGGGCCCATTTTTGTTTTGGGCCTTTGGCCCATTTGAATCACATGTACTTGTCCTAAACTAACAAAAATATATATCTTTCTTTTGGGCCTTAGGCCCAATTCCTCCACCTGTCCTAAGAACTAACAAGTAATAGCAAATAAGTGGGCTTACGCCCAAAATAACAAAATACAATTTCTGAAATTTGGGGGCTTCTTTGGCCTACTTCTGCTGTATTCGGGGGCTGTATCACACTATATATCAACTCCAAACACTGTACACCGAATTGATGGACTTGTTCTTTGATTTTTCGTGGTTGGCTGACTCAAGAAATAACGCTATTGGGCCTTCGTGGCCCAATCAGGATGCAAATGAGGAAAGAAGTCCATGGGACTCGAGGCAGATTCATGCAAAGAAGAGAAGAAACAGGAAATAAGGAGTAGCATATAATAATATATGACTATAAACTAGCATTCTAACAATTAAGCTAGTAGACAAGCCCTTGTAGATTTTAATCAGCATGTATAAAACGAGAAGAGCTAACATAAATATAACTACAACAAGACATAGATTTAAGATAAACAAATAGAAAGAAAACTATGAATTCAACGGAAGAGGACACCAATGAGTATTTGGCCCTAGAAAGATGGCTATTGCCCATGATCTAACCATAACAAATAATACCAAATATTAACAACAAACTAAAATACCACACAAAAGCAGGAAGAGATTGAAATTCAAAAGAACTACTAACAATAAAATTTGCATGACTTTTACCCATGGATAAAGAAACAAATCAACACCAATAAATTCAACAAAAGAGTAGGGGAAAAAATAGACATGTTTGTCATTTTCTCAAAGAAATGAATCCAAACAGTAAGCCTATCATGCAACTAAAGGATAAAGAATATTAATCAAATTGAGTTAAACATAAAAATTGAAGAGGCAAACATTTAGAGCTAAACTAAAAGCAATGTTAAAAGAGCCAATACAAATTAAAACTTTCCAAGAAATCAGTTTGCAAGGCCGAAACTAGCGGCATAAACGAACTTGGCTCTCTCCTGGCAGATTCAAAACTAAAACAACTCAAATTCTTGTAACTTAACAGGTAATCCAGAGAAAAACCCAAACAAGGATATTATGACCTTCATATTTGAACTAAAATCAGAAATTTTAAGCCAAACAAAATGACAACTTGGCTAACTAGGGGGTACAAATAGTTTGCTGTAAGAAGAAGCAAAAAAAAGATAGTAAATACAAACAGATGCATTTATTTTTTAGGAGTAAAAGAAGTACCCAGATCAAGTACCAATCTGCTCTAATAGCACGAAGACTAAACCTTTAGCGAGATTAAACATCCATGGCTAAAAAATAAATAATTAAAACGGTATGATTTCACAAGGTAAAACTACCAAACTTAACAAGAAAGTAACTTTTTTTTAAACACTTACTACGGTTATTGTAAAAACAAACAAAATCTTAAGATAAAAATTTCATGAAACAGAGCAGAATCTTTGCCATTAAGCTGATTTCGAAGAGAAGATATATAGTAAGGACCTTAGATTCGAATGGAGATATGGTCCAAAAGGAAACAACACGTCAAGAAGATTTAAACCAAAAAGTGTAAATTAGGACTCTTTTTTTATAATCTTACACACACTAAATGAACTAAACATCTTCATGAATTTGGAATGACATATATAAGACAAATGAGATAGAATAATCATGTGTAAAGATAATACAGTGAAGTCGTCAACTACATATTTAGAAAACACACCAACGACTGGAAACTCAAATCATGACTAAAACGAATTAATTCCTATTTCAATCACATTTCATATATCACGAGACAAGCTCAAACTTAACTAAAACGAATGCACAACTACTTTATCAAATGGATTGTTAGCCAAATTAAAGTAAGGGAACAGAGGAAATTACCCATTTCGGGACAACGAACTAGACGAAATGAGCTAATCACGAAGACGATTCCACCAGCGAAATGAGACTCGGTGAAATAGCAAAAGTGCCTAGTTCAATAAAGAAACCGAAAGTTGAGTACTCTATATCTCACTTATCAATTTTCGGGTCTATTTTTGCCTAAAATATCTGTGTATTTATATGTATCTTTTCCCTTATATCGAATCAAAATTCCCAACCCCTATAAATGAAGAAGGAAGGGGTTTATATAGAGGGAGGTTAAGGTTGATTTTTGGGGGGAAATCGAAAGGGAGAAAGGGTGAAATCAAAATTCAAAATCCCTCCGAGGATAAGGTTTGGACGGCTGGCATTTGTACAAATCTTGTACAATTCTTCAACGTAAATAAAAGGATGACCTCTTGATTTCGAGCAAGGACGAGCGAGGCGAGGAGATCACTCCACCTGGCACTGGCGCTTGTACGAATTGTCGAGGGAAAGAGGAAGACGACAAGAAAATGCAGCGTACTGCTTGTATGCGTAGACACCGTGAGCCTGCTGTGTATTCGACACTGCTTTCCATCTATTTGACGCCATCTAGAGTCGTTGTTGGCGTTTGTTCACGTTACTGCGTTGTTGATTGTTGACGTTGTGAACGTTGAAAGGTGCTACTGTTTGTTGACGCGTTAACTTTGGGAATGAGTTGTTGTTAATTCTGGGTTTCTCTTTGTGAATAGAAAAAGTGGGCTGGGTCGGGTATATTTGGTGGGCTGAAATTGGAAAACAAAAGGGGAATTCGGTCTGGGGACCAAGGGTTGTTGAAAAGTTTGGGCTGCTGAAATGTGATTAGCCCAAAACATAGAATTAAAATGTACTAATTATATACAAAATTATATGAAACATATATATTACTTAAAAATTATAAAAATGATAAAATTAATTAAAAGTAACTTGAAAAATATTTTGAACTTTATAAAAATTAATTATTTCAAATCATTTGGAATTTGAGAAGCTCGGTGATTAATATATATTGTGGAGATCCAAAATTGGGTGTCAATAGTGGTTTGAGACAATCCTAAAATTTATCCCAAGACCTTATGCTCTGATATCAAGTTTGTCACGACCCAGGGGTACCCCCTAGACGTAACATGGCGTACTCGACCCTGAAGGGGTCTCATACAAGCCCTTTGCCTCATAACATAGGTAATAGAATCGAAAATACGGAACAATTTAAGACTTTTTCAATCGAAGTCATAATTCATAAAAGCAACAAGCGGAAGTCTTTCTATACTCCTTGTCTCAAACCATCTAATTCAACTTTAGAATAAACTCTTAGGACACAGCCCATACAATAGTCTAAGAACATAAAGAAATGACTTAAAGGTAAAGTGGTTGTTTTCCTCGAATCTATGAGGACTCACCAAGGTCTTCAACTCTTCTAGATCCTGTAAACCTAGCCTCCAAAGCAACTCAAGCCTCCAACCCTACATTTGGTTAGAATGTAGGCAATATGCATTAGTACAAAATGTACCAAGAATGAAAGCTAGCACAACATTATAAGAGCATCTCAAATGGTTAGTCAACATAAGACATAAGTATAAGAGATAATAACATGATCATAACACAATCAAATTAGACATAGAATAATTATCAACACAAGCATCATATAAACACAAGTCAACATAAAATATATATATATATATATATATATATATANATTGGAGATACATCATGTTCATGGCATATTCATTACTTAGACTTTCATGGTTAAATACCTCAACCTTAAGTCCTTCATATTACAAGAGAACTATTTCCCAAGCCACCTTCAAATATACTTGTGCAATGCAAGGATATCATCCCATACTACCATCCAAGCTAAGTACCTCTCTTTGGTCATTCTTGGGCATAGTCCACCTTCATATTCAAGACTTAGGTCTTCATGTCATCTTAATTATAATCTATGTACATGGCCAACTCTTAAGCTTCTCTATGCCATAAGGGTACCATACTTCTAAGTAACCATAAGACACACTTGTGCATTGCATGAAAGGCATCCCAAACTACCCTTCACACTAAGCATATCTCTGAAGTCATCCTAGTCATATTCACCCTATTTTGGCCTCATTATTAGCTTAACTCTTATAACTAAGGAAATCTCTCACCTTTAGACAATTATAACTAGGAAAGGCAAATCTATCCCAATCCTATCTCAAGACTTTTCTTTAGTGACCCTAAGTCATACTTGTACAATGCATGCATAGCACCCCATAATACTGCACATGCTAAGTACTACCTTTAGGTCCTCATGCTAACTTTTCTTGGTTTGGAACCTAGTTCCTCTCTTTAACTTTAGAACACTATGAGGTACTCTCTTAAGCACATCTTAGCTCATTAATAACTTGAACCCTATGAAATACTATCTTAAGTATGTCTAAGTTCATTACTAGCATGGATACTATCAGATACTTACTTAAGCATGTCTAAACCCCTTTATACTTTGAACACTATGAGATACTCTCTTAAGTATGTCTAAGTTCCTTCTTCACATGGACTCTATGAGATACTACCTTAAGCATGTCTAAGTCCACTTATACTCTTGAACACTATGAGGTACTTCATTAAGTAAGTCTTAGTTCAATTATTCTTTTGAACACTATGAGATGCTTCTCAAGCATGTCTTAATTCATAGGATATGTAGATTGCTATTAGGAACCTTAACTCAACTATGTAAAGGCTCCCATCTCATGAGACCTAACTTTGGGTAAACCCACACTCTACTACGTAAGAGTTCCCCATTTAACTTGGATAGTCCTCACATCAACTAGGTGTGGCTCTCTTTTCTTCTTGGAGTCCGAACCCTATCTTGTGTGACACTTCATCTCATCTTCAATATCCACTTGAGGCCAAGCATACACCTCAATGTTTACTTGTTAAGCCTTGCTTAACACTCATCTCTCATGGAAGGATGTCCTTGACACTCAATCCATGTTCAAGTGATTCTATCACTTTCTTCTATCAAGCATTCCTAAGGTAGGTTAGGTGAGTATAGGCCTTTCACCACAATTCAACCTATTAGACTTCTATTCTCTTTTAGACTTTACTCCCAAAGCCTTAGCAACACTAGGTAATCACATTAGCTTCACCCTAAAGCCCTAGCTATTAGGATCACAACCATACTCTCAAGGTTTCTTTGTTAATCTCTTCTTTATACCTAGATTTCAAGGTAATTTGATCACATTCTTCATTACTAGGTGATTCTAGTCTTAATTGATCATAAAGGTTCAATTCTAACTTTACAAGTCAAGAACAACAATATACAATAGATTCTAGTTCCATTCATGATTATAGGATCCTAACTTTGATCAATTACAACACACAACATTGAATTAGGAAGATCACATATGAACCTTCAACTTTGCCTCTAATGGCATAAACCAACAAAGATCACATTCATCAATTTAGATTAGGGTTTACCATAGAAACAGATGAAATCATCACATTATCATTAATTAAAGCTAAATCAATCATAAATGGGTGATATCCACTAGATTGGAATCACATCCAAACCCTACCCACAATGCAATCACAACCCTAGCCAGAATTGGGTTTTGAGTTCACAATTGGGGGATTACTAAGGGGGCTCCATGGGTGTAAGAACGCATGGATGATTAAGCTTCACATACCTTCAATCAAAGCCCCAAACAAAGATTGAATTAATGGTGAAAATCTCCCTGAGTTGCTGCCCCAACTTCCTTTCTTCTTTTTCTTCTTCTAGAGAGAGGATTTCTTGGGGAATAATTTGGGGTCTTAAGATGAATGAACTAATGACTTAGTTTTAGGGGTCTATTAACTATTTATAGGAGGGTAATTAATTAACTAAACGTCCACCCTAACCCCTAGACTAATTACTAAACTAACCTTCAAAGCCTAACTTAAAACTAAACTACCAAAAACTGGCAGCATCCACGACTCCCCATCCATGGACCGTGGATGGGTCTACTGTACGTGTTTTGGGTCCATCATTTGGACTTGGTGTTCAAAACTTGCAGGTCAACTCAGGCCTGACCCACGACCATGAACCACAGGCTGTGGACCAGTCTACTGGCCGTGAATGGCCAACCGTGGTTCATCAAAAGTGACTGTTTTGGGGGCTATTTTGGGGTCCTCCTCAAGGACCCCTTGGGTGGTCATTGGGGAATTGTACCCGGACGTTTCACCCCTAAACATGTCATTCTTAGTACGGGAACTGTTTCTTTGAGTTTTAACCCTCATACAACACTCCAAAACTCCACTACAAGACTCTACAACAGATTAGTTCAACTCACTAAAATATAGGGTGTTACAGACATCTCATCAAATTCAAATTTCACCTCCTTCTCCAAAAGACTTCACATAGGTCTCACAATCTTGGAAAAATCCTTGATGAATATTTTGCAAAAACCTGCATGACCAAGGAAACTTCGCACCCATTTTACAGAGATATGAGGGGGCAATTTCTCAATAACTTGTACCTTGTCTTTATCAACCTCTAATCCCGACTTAAACACCTTATGTCCCAACACTATCCCTTCTCTAACTAAAAAATGTCGATTTTCCCAATTTAGCACTAAGTAAGTGTTCTCACACCTAGCAAGCACTTTATCAAGATTCTGGAGACGTACCTTAAAAGACTTTCCAAAGACAGATAAATCATCCATGAATACCTCAACAAATTCCTCCACCATATCATGAAAAATGGCCATCATACCTCTTTTAAAAGTCACCGGTGCATTGCAAAGTCCGAATGACATGCGTTTGAAAGCATAAGTACCATAAGGACAATTGAACATGGTTTTTTCCTGATCCTCGGGTGTAATTAAAATTTGGTTATATCTGGAATACCCAGCTAAGAAACAATAGTACTCCTGCCCTGCTAGTCGATCAAGCATCTGATCAATGAAGGGAATCGGGTAATGATCTTTTTGGGTGGCATCATTCAACTTCCGGTAATCTATACAAATTCTCCATCTGGTGACTGTTCTAGTGAGAATCAACTTATTTTTTCTCATTTCTTACCGCTGTCATGCCTCTCTTTTTGGGAACACACTGCACAAGACTTACCCACTTACTGTCCGAAATCGGGTACACAATTCCAGCATCTAACCACTTTATTACTTCCTTTCTCACCACTTTTTTCATCCAAGGATTTAGTCTACGTTGATGTTATGCACTCGGTTTGTGATCCTCTTCCATGTAGATTATGTGCATACATAACGCCGGACTGATCCAATGAATATCAGCCATCTGTCATCCAATATCTCTCTTTCTCCGCTTTAGGACCCTCAATGCCGCATCAACCTGTATTTCAGACAACTTTGCAGAAGTATTATAGGTAAAGTTTCGTTAGTACCTAAATACGCATACCTTAGGTGAGCAAGCATCGTTTTCAATTCCAACTTAGGAGCTTCTTCGATTTAGGGTTTGGGTGGGGGACCCTAACTCACGATCTAATGGCTTTACTCTACGCTTATGAATCTCCATGACTGCCAGATTCAAACACGTCTCTATCTCTTGAGCCTCAGTATCTCCATGTACCTCATGCCCTACTAACACTCTTTCTAAGGGATCTTCTGGTGCAATTAGCTGTGATTCTACTACGTGATCTACGATCGTAACAGCAGACAACTCTTCATAGATAGATGGAAATTTCAAGGCGCGATAGACATCAAACACTTCAATCTTATCATGTTCCCTCATAGTTAACTGCCTAGCTGTTACATCAATTAATGCCCGCCTCGTAACCAAGAACGGACGTCCCAGAATGAATGGAACTTCAGAATCAGGTTCAAAGTCTAAGACAACAAAATCCACCGAAAAGATCAAGGAACCTACTTGTACTAACACATCCTCTACTACCCCCTCTAGCCTAGCAATGGACCTATCAGTGAGTTGGAGAATGACAGTGGTTTGCTTTGGACTACCTAACCCAAGTTTTTTATACAATGATAAGGGCATAAGATTAACACTCGCACCTAAATCACACAACCCCCGGGCATGAAAACTTTTCCCAATTGTAATCTTCACATTAAAACAACCTAGATCTTTTAACTTCTTGGGTAATATATTTTGAATTCTAGAGCTGCACTCCTCAGTAAGTGCTACGGTTTCATACTCCTTGAGCCTCCTCTTGTTAGCCACTATTTCCTTCACCTACTTAGCATACGTCGGAATACCCTGCAAAATCTCAACCAAAGGCAGGTTAATGTGAACCTGTATAAGGAAAGAGAGAAAATTACCAAAGCATTCATCTTCATTCTGCTTTCTGAGCCTTTGTGGAAATGGATATGGTAGTTTCTTTTGAGGAACGAACGTCTTAACATTGGAGTTCTTTACCACCTCTTCCACTTTCTTTTCTTTTCTTTATTTACTACCTCAGTATCTCTCTTCTTTAGAGCTAATTCCTCTAGTTGTAACCCACTTCTAGTACTCACCATATTCAATTTCTTAGGGTTTGGTTTAGTGTCACCGGGAAGTCCATCTTGGGGACGCAAGTTCAGGGAATTTGCAGCTTGCGCAACTTATTTCTCTAAACTCATTTGGGACATTTGGATGTTTCTTATGTTCTTATCCTGCTTATCTATCCTAGCATTTATCTTTGTACCTAGTTCATCCATGAGCTTTTGGAGTAACTTCTCATTAGTCATCCCTCCCTTTGGTGCTCTCGAATTTACGCCCTGTTTAGGATTTTGGTATTGTTGCCCACCCTCTTGTGAACAGTAATGGTTAGCCCCTTGCGCTTGGTTTTGGTTTTGGTTCCCACCCTATGAGAAGTTAGGATGATTCCTCAAACGAAAGTTATATGTATTACCATAGTTTTGCTGACCTCCACCTCTTTGCGCTGTACCCACATAGTTTACGGAATCCGGGTTTGCTTTACAAAATTCAGTTTCATGTGCTCCACTACCACAGACTCCATACCAACTAGTTGCTTGTTGTACAACATTTACCGATGCTTGGTTTAGGGCCATTTGTTTGAAATGCATGGTCATGTTATGCTGCATTGCATCCAGTTTGGCATTTATGGCGGTAGCTTGATCTACATATAAGATTTCGTGGCCCTTTGGGTTGTGGTTCTAGGCATTTCTCCCGCATACCCCGGGTTCCCTTCTGAGAGTCTATCTAGTAAGTTGAATAATTCTTCATGGGTTTTATCTAAGGCTTGTTCACCTGCTGCACTATTAAGAAGTACACGTGCATTATAATCTAAAGCCTAAAAAAATGTGTGAGCAAGTAGCTCATTAGCTGGGTAGTGGTGCAGGCAAGCATTCAACATTTGTTTAAAATGAGCCCATGCTTGGTACATATCCTCCCCCTGTTTCTGCTTAAAGCTTAATATCTCACTCCTTAATCGTGCGGTTTTTTTGGATGAAAAGAATCGACTCAAGAACTTCTTTTCTAGATAATCCCATGTAGTGATGGAGTTTGATGGCTCTGAATCTAACCACTACTTGGCGGCTCCTAACAACAAATATGGGAACAACGTTAACCTCACATTGTCCGATGAGACTCCATTTAGGATGTATGTATCACTAATCTCTAAAAAGTTCCTAATGTGGATTTGAAGATCCTCGTGGGGGAGACCGGTAAATTGTCCCATAGAATGGATGAGTTGTACCATGCTCTATTTTAGGTCAAATCTACCCCCCGATGGTGCTTTCCTTATACTGGACGCTACATTGGTTGTGAGTGGGACTTCCACGTCATGAACTGGTCATGCCGATATGATCGGGGGTACCTCTTGTTCTTGGTTATTCCTGTTTTCTGGGTTGTTCACGTTATCTTCTCTGCTACCATCGTTGTTTTCATGAAGACCTAACCCCAATTCTCCATGACATCCTTGATTAGCCATTTTTCTGTGTCGGCGTAAAGCTCTTTCAGGTTTGTTGTCTGGTTCAACAAGATCTCCTTTCCGAGCTAGACTTAGGAGTCAAGTGCCTGCAATACACAAGAGCTAAGATCAAGTTATTATCACTTGAATATTCTAATTCTAGACTTAAGAAAATCATATATAAATCAATTTCTAAGTCCCCGACAGTGGCGCCAAAAACTTGTTGCTCCCCAGTATACACGCAAGTGTACGTGGTTGCTCAATTAATATAGATTTTTTTAGAAACGAGTTTTCGTTCCCAAGGGACTTATGATCAACTTATATTTAACAACTTAATTCCACTACGAGTTTAAAAGAGTTGGATGACTATTAACTACTACTACGAGTTATGCAATAAATAAAAGTAACTAATTGTGAACGACTTTAAAATGATGTTTCAAGCAAGTAAAAGACAATCCTAGGGCTGCAACATGCAATGGATTTCACGTATCCTATCTTAGGCAATGAACTAATTTTGGTTATCAAGTTACTGGTTTACATGATTAATTGTATGAGTCGGTCTCTCGACCTCTAGTCGCCTACTCCAGTTAGCTGTCTAACTACATCGTTGAGCGGGGATAGCAGGCATAACTAGCGAGCATTTATATTTCATCTTGTTTCATAACCAAGCAAGTTGTTCTTCCAGGCGTCACTATTGAACACATATCAACTCACAATGGATGATTGAGCTTTCGATATTCTCTGGTCTATCTACCCTCTCTTCTCTCAATTTTAAGAATAGACAATAGATTTATCTTATGGTGCGCAAGCATAAAATATTAAAACAATAATATAGAAGTAACTTATAATGACAACCAATAATTAATTCAAAAACCTTAAATAATCAATATTCAATCCGTAGCTACAGCCCTGGAACTAGGGCGTTTAGCCACTCATAATATTAGAAAACCACCTAAAACAATTATTCATGCGATTTTCGGAAATAAGAAGAGTTAGAAAAGTGAAACCTATTACAAACAATGAAAGTTGCTCTTGTACACCACAATAATGTCGAACTCCCTACAATATAGCCCTAAGGGTTTATTTATATTAGTTGGGAAAATTAGAACCAAATTCTACCTCAACTAGGAGTCCTATTTAATACAATTTTTGCTGAAAAAGTTCGAATCTTCGTGGGGCTTCGCGCCTCCCAACGCGCCAAGAAGATAGTTCTATAGTAACACCATTGGCGCGCCTGGCAAACGTGTCTGAAGTTAGGACCTTGGCGCGTCGCGCCCATCAGTACGCCAACAATTAGCTTCTGAAGTTCCACCAGTGGCGCGCCGCGCCAACCAGTGTGCCAGCCACTGGTGATTTCTGCCTTGGCCATTTTTTCCTCTTTTTTGCTTCTTCTTCTCTGAATCAACTCTAATTTCATTGAAAGTTCCTAAAACAACTAATCACATGTGTTAGTGCACAATCATCGCAGGTTACATGAAATCAAGCTAATAGATTCGAGATTATTCTTTAATTCAATAACGTCATGGGCAAATATTGACAACTTTGGCATATAAATATGCCTAAGATCAGTGAGCTTGTTTTCAATAAAGCCCGTTAGTTTTTCACATGAATTTGAATTCAAAAGTTGTGAGCTTATTCCAATAAAGCTTGTTAGTTCTTGCACTTGAATTTGAATTCAGAAGTTGTGAGCTTGTTCCCAGAAATTTGTTAGTTTTTTCATATGAAAACCTAGATTCTTTTTAATAAAAAATCTCTACTAGTAAAATATTTTCACGTGAATTTGAATTCAGAAGTTGTAAACTTGTTCCCAATAAAGCTTATTCTCAATAAAGCTTGTGAGTTTTTCACGTGAATTCGAATTCAAAAGTTGTGAGCTTGTTCCCAATAAAGTTTGTTAGTTTTTCATGTGAATTCAAATTCAGAAGTTGTGAGCTTGTTCCCAATAAAGCTTGTTAGTTTTTCATGTGAATTCAAATTCAGAAGGTGTGAGCTTTTTCCAATAAAGCTTGATAATTTTTTCACGTGAAAACCTACCTTTTCTTAATAAAAAAATGAAGAGAAATTCTATAGTGACTAGGAAGTGTTTAACTATTTGTGAGCGTGGCTACGAGCGACTTACAAGGAGTCTGACTACTAGCGACATATCGTTTCACTAGGCAGCTTTCATCTTAATTCAAATTCAAAAGTTGTGAGTTTGTTCCCAATAAAATTTGTTTGTTTTTTCACGTGAAAACCTAGTCTCTTTAAAGAAAAATTGTGTATTAGTAAAATATTTTCACGTGAATCCGAATCCAAAAGTTGTGAGCTTGTTACCAATAAAACTTGTTATTTTTTCACATGAATTAGAAGAAGTTGTGAGCTTGTTCCCAAAAAAACTTGTTAGTTTTCGCAGGTGAAAACCTAGATTCTCTTATTAAAAAAATTGTATATAGTGACTTGGATGTGCGTAACTGTCAGCGACTTATAAGGAGCATTACAACCTACAACTTACAAGGAGCATGACTTCTAGCCACTTGTCACTTTACTCGCTTCACTAGTCAAATTTCATGTGAATTAGAATTCAAAAGTTGTGAACTGGTTCCCAACAAAATTTGTTAGTTTTTAATTATTTTTTTTGTCTATTAGTAAAATATTTTCATGTGAATTTGAATTTAGAAATTGTGAACTTGTTCCAATAAAGCTTGTTAGATTTTGCACGTGAATTAGAATTTAAAAGTTGTGAGCTTGTTCCCAATAAAACTTGTTAGTTTTTTTCACGTGAAAACCTAGAATCTTTAAAAAAAATTGTGTACTAGTAAAATATTTTCATGTGAATTCGAATTCAGAAGTTGTGAGCTTGTTCCCAATAAAGTTTGTTAGTTTTTCACGTGAATCCGAATTCAGAAGTTGTGAGATTGTTATCAATAAAGCTTGTTATTTTGTTCACATGAATTTGAATTCAAATGTTGTGAGCTTGTTCCCAATAAAACTTGTTAGTTTTTGCACGTGACAACTTAGATTCTTTAAGAAAAATTATCTATAATGACATGAAAGTGCATAACTGTCATCGACTTACAAGGAGCATAGCTGTCAACTACTTATAGGGAGCGTGACTACTACCGAATTATCGTTTCATTAGGCAACTTTAACGTTAATTCGAATTCAAAAGTTTTGACCTTGTTCCCAATAAAATTTGTTAGTTTTTTCACATGAAAATCTAGATTCTTCTAATAAAATTGTGTCTTAGTAAAATATTTTCACGTGAATTCGAATTCCGATGGTGTGAGCTTGTTACCAATAAAGCTTGTTATTTTTTTCATAAAAAAATGAATTTAGAAGTTGTGAGCTTATTCCCCATAAAACTTGTTAGTTTTTGCAGGTGAGAACCTAGATTCTTTTAAATTTTTTTATCTATAGTGACTTGGAAGTGCGTAACTGTCACCGACTTACAAGGAGAATGATAGCCAATGACTTACAAGGAGTGTGAATACTAGCGACTTGTCAATTCATTAGGCAACTTTCACGTGAATTCGAATTCAAAAGTTGTGAGCTTGCTCCCAATTAAATTTGTTAGTTTTTTTCACGTGAAACCTAGATTCTTTTAAAAATAATTGTCTATTAGTAAAATATATTCACGTGAATTCGAACTCAGAAGTTGTGAGCTTGTTCCCAATAAAGCTTGTTATGTTTGGCACGTGAACTCAAATTCAAAAGTTGTGAGCTTGTTCCCAATAAAACTTGTTAGTTTTTTTCTAGTGAAAACCTAGAATCTTTAGAAAAAATAGTCTACTAGTAAAATATTTTCATGTGAATTCAAATTCAAAAGTTGTGAGCTTGGTCCCAATAAAATTTGTTAGTTTTTCACGTGAATTCGAATTAAGAAATTGTGAGCTTGTTACCAATAAACCTTGTTAATTGAATTCAGAGTTGTGACCTTGTTCCCAATAAAACTTGTTAATTTTTGCACGTGAAAACCTAGATTCATTAAAATAAATTATCTATTAGTAAAATATATTCACGTGAATTCGAACTCAGAAGTTGTGAGCTTGTTCCCAATAAAGCTTGTTAGTTTTTGCACGTGACAACTTAGATTCTTTAAGAAAAATTATCTATAATGACATGAAAGTGCATAACTGTCATCGACTTACAAGGAGCATAGCTGTCAACTACTTATAGGGAGCGTGACTACTACCGAATTATCGTTTCATTAGGCAACTTTAACGTTAATTCGAATTCAAAAGTTTTGACCTTGTTCCCAATAAAATTTGTTAGTTTTTTCACATGAAAATCTAGATTCTTCTAATAAAATTGTGTCTTAGTAAAATATTTTCACGTGAATTCGAATTCCGATGGTGTGAGCTTGTTACCAATAAAGCTTGTTATTTTTTTCATAAAAAAATGAATTTAGAAGTTGTGAGCTTATTCCCCATAAAACTTGTTAGTTTTTGCAGGTGAGAACCTAGATTCTTTTAAATTTTTTTATCTATAGTGACTTGGAAGTGCGTAACTGTCACCGACTTACAAGGAGAATGATAGCCAATGACTTACAAGGAGTGTGAATACTAGCGACTTGTCAATTCATTAGGCAACTTTCACGTGAATTCGAATTCAAAAGTTGTGAGCTTGCTCCCAATTAAATTTGTTAGTTTTTTTCACGTGAAACCTAGATTCTTTTAAAAATAATTGTCTATTAGTAAAATATATTCACGTGAATTCGAACTCAGAAGTTGTGAGCTTGTTCCCAATAAAACTTGTTAGTTTTTTTCTAGTGAAAACCTAGAATCTTTAGAAAAAATAGTCTACTAGTAAAATATTTTCATGTGAATTCAAATTCAAAAGTTGTGAGCTTGGTCCCAATAAAATTTGTTAGTTTTTCACGTGAATTCGAATTAAGAAATTGTGAGCTTGTTACCAATAAACCTTGTTAATTGAATTCAGAGTTGTGACCTTGTTCCCAATAAAACTTGTTAATTTTTGCACGTGAAAACCTAGATTCATTAAAATAAATTATCTATTAGTAAAATATATTCACGTGAATTCAAATTCAGAAGTTGTCAGCTTGTTTTCAATAAATCTTGTGAGTTTTTTTCACGTGAATTCAAATTTTGAAGTTGTGAGCTTGTTCCCAATAATGTGTGTTAGTTCTTGCACTTGAATTCAAATTCAGAAATTGTGAGCTTGTTCCTAATAAAACTTGTTAGTTTTTTCACGTGAAAACCTTGATTCCTTAAAAGAAATTGTCTATTACTAAAATATTTTCATGTGAATTTGAACTCAGTAATAGTGAAGAGGGAAAATGACAGAAGGGAGAGAAGAGGTATATAAAAATGATTGGGGTTAAAAGAATGCATTTTTGGTAACTTGGAATAAGAATATATCTTAGGTGAAAAAAAATGCAATTTCATTGAATACAAGTTACCTCTTACCAACAATATGTATTGGTTAATTCTTCACCGAAGCTAGAACATATAAGAAGAAATTACTTAATTTTTATTTGAGATGAAATTTGGATCTAAGACCTCTTAGTGTTCAACTCACATCATTTGATCACTATACTAATGTATGAAACTTCATTAAAATATAAATTAACCGAGTATCGAGTTCTCAATGTCAAGGTTTTTTAAGTCTCTTGTTCAAATCAACATTTTATGATTTTGTAAATTTCACATCAGAAATTAAAAAAATATTTATATATGGGGTATATGTGTGTATCACCGCAATTGCTTGAAATTGGGTCTTGATTCTACTTCAGCACAAGAAATGCATGAAAGTACAGAAAAAATGAGTTTGAATGGGTACTTGTGTCTTAAATAAATAAAATTGATAATGGAGAAAGTTGATTGTTGAAGTATTGAAAGAGGAATGAAAATTTAATGGAGTAATTTCAAACAATCAAGATTCTGAATAAATAGAGTTGCATGCACCAGTAATAACTTGGCAGTGCGTAACTATAAGCATTTACAAGAAACATGGCTGTCAGCATTTACAAGAAACGTGACAGTCAACATTTACAAGAAACGTGACTATCCATACTCCTTATGTTTCTCTACCCACTAACACTTATCCACTGCCTACAACTACTCCCGTAAACCCATCGAACCCATCACCTCCAATCCAAAATACTCCCACCGTCCAAACTTATCCAACTCAGCATATACAAAGGGCACATATTGCCACTCCTTATGCACAACATGTTCCCCAGGTATATGTGGTCGAAACTCAAGCCTTCACCAATCCAATTTCGGTCAAGTTCCAACCTGAGGTAGACCAGTATGAGGAAATGAAGAAGGATATCAAGGCAAAGGTTGATGATGTGATATCTAGAGAGATTCGTGATCTTAAGGAAGTAATGAGAAATCTCTAAACTACTAGGGGGAGTAAAAGTGTAGAATATGAAGATTTGTGTGTGCAACTAGACATTGACTTGCTTATAGGGTACAAACCGCCAAAGTTTGATATATTCAATGGAATCGGTGATCCTCATACACATTTAAGGGCATATTGTGACAAAATGGTAGGAGTGGGGAGAGACAAGAGGGTTAGAATGAAGTTGTTCATATGAAGTTTATCTAGTGAAGTTCTTTCTTGGTACACACAACAAGATCTCTATAAATGGCGTGGTTGGAGTGATATGGCACAAAACTTTATGAATCGCTTCAAGTTTAATACTGACATCACACCAGATAGGTTCTACATGACCAAGTTACAGAAGAAGTCAATTGAGACATTTTGAAAGTATGCTCTACATTGGAGGTCAGAAGCAGCTAGAGTCCAACCATCGATGAGTGAAAGTGAAATGACCGCTACCTTCATTAGATGTCAAGATAACAGTCTTTACTATGAGAAACTGATAACCATGATGGGATAGAAGTTAACAGAAATCATTAGAATGGGAGAAATCTTGGAAGAATTAATCAAATCAGGAAGAATCCAAGACTTTACAATCTTGCAAGCTGCACACAAAGTGATTCAATATGGATCAATGTGAACAAAAAGAAGAAAGAAGATGTATCTACTGTCATGATTAACCAATGACGCATGCCAGGTCAAGTTCCTCCATACCTAAATCAAACTGAGTTATTATTGTACTTTTCAATACATTGAGTTGTTATCTACTGTTTCAGAAGCTTTTCCTTATATCGCATTATTGCCATTGCTTTTATATTGAATTGAGTTGAGACGAGGTAAGTTGTTTCTTTAGTTCCATTTCAAGCTTATGTCATGTTTTAGATTTCCCCTTGCATGCTCGTACGTTTCATGTACTGACACCATTTGGCTTGCATCTTTTATGATGCAGATACAGGGAATCAGGATTATCAATCGGCGCTCCGTTGATCCAGTCGTGTTCCAGAGTTGTTTGGTGATCCTCTTTACTTCCGAAGGATGCCTTATTTATTTTCTAGTATTTCAGTTTTGTTAGGATGATCAGGGGTCTTGTCCCGACATCTCTCATAGTATTAGAGGCTTCATAGATAGACAGTAGTAGTTCATGAGTCTTTTTTATTTCCATTGTTTATGTTGAGACTTGAGTTGCCTCTTTGGCCAGTTGAATGTTTATTTCTAAATATTCCGAGTTTAAGTATTTGAGACTTTTGAGTTAAAGCTCTCCTTTGAGTTCTTTTATTAATGAGTATATCTTCTGCTGAGAGTTGAGCCAGGCCAAGGGTTCGTTTGGGGCCAACAATGGTTCTCGAGTGCCAGTCGCGTCCAGGGTGTAGGCTCGAGGCGTGACACAAAACCTGTGGTACATGTAGGGTAGGCTCAACCAACTATAATATTAAAAATATTGCAAGATTTCCTGATGGCAGACATAAATGAGGCCGATTTCTTGTGTCTCACAAATAACACGTGTCCATAATAATTTGAGAAATCATGATCAAGACTAAAAATTCTCACGTGCAACAAAAACATATGCAATTGAAAAAAATATTTCATTAGCATCAATTCCAATCGCAATTAATAGTTTTATATCATACAAAACCATAAGGCTTAAGTCATCTACGATCCCTTAAAGTTGTCCCGATAATTCACTAGACAACTGAACCTAGATTTGTACTTATTGAACACCTCTACCCCTTTGAATTTGAACCATTTTAACATTTTTCTAACAATAAGCTTAAAATATAGAGTGTGTGAAATACACACGCGATGACATGGCAATTCGATGAATTAAATAACGACATCTATTATTTTTAAGTCCAAAAGATTATTAAAAATGTATTATAAAGTAAATGAAATAGGATTTATTTTTAAGTTACAAAATAAAAGAAAAAAAAGGTTGTAACCCCGCCCCTGCTATCCCATCGGAGCCCAAAACGTAACCCAAGTTTTCTCCGACAGTGTAAATATATTGTTTTTAAAGATTTTTGGCACTTCTGCAATAGAGAATCAAAGAAAAAGTAGAAAAATGAAAAATTACTGCTATTTTTGATAGGTTGGAGGAATTGGTCATCAATTTCTCCAACACATTATTTCTCGTCGAATATCTCTTAGATAATCAAAAAAATTGTAACTTTCTTCTTCGTTCCATTTTTGGTACAAGAAAGATGAATTATGTCGGAAAATTAATAAGTTCTTATCGACATTATCAAAACAATTGGAGTTACATTGAATTTTTTTGTCAGTTTTATAACTGATTTTTATTGAAGAACACCTTACATTTACATAAAATATATATATCGATTTAGAGAAACAAATTTCAAACTTTAATCCCTCTACAAAGTAAAATGATGAAAATGGCGGCCATGGATGTGGGCCGGTGGTAATGACGGTAATATCAATCTTAATATAAATGACAATGGAGTAAAAATTAAAAGGAACAACGATGGAGGTAGAAGAATGGAAGTTTCCAGAGGAAAAAAAGGAAGAAGAAGGATGTATGGCCGACGGCGACGAACTGGTGTAACGGAGGAACTGATGAAAAAGAGGTGAGGAAGAAGAAATAGTATTTTTTTCCACAAAAAACGCCTAAGTAAATACCTTCATGCGCCTATCTGAGGTGAATTACAAACAATGTGCCATGTAGGCAAAAAATGTTTAAACGGTTCAAATTCGAAATGGTAGAGGGGTTCAATAGGTACAAGTCTTAGTTGAGGTGTCTAAGTGAATTTTGCGGACAACTTTAAGGGACCGTAGATGACTTAAGTCAAACAATAAATATGTGTGTTATCTATTGAAATGACATACATACAACTTTGAGACCATCAATACTTGGCTTAAAAGTCCAAAAAAGAAATTTGAATATTTGTTCGCTCTACATTTTTTGTAGAATGGTGCTCCCACTCAACAATAGTGCATAAATTGAATATTTATTTGTCTTTATTGTGCTTTTCTATAACTAGGAGGGAAATTGTGCTTTCATTTGATTATTTTGCGAGCCATCTTGATATTCATATCTGGATCTTCATAATGTATGATATCAATGAAGTCACAATCAAGTTATTATCAAATTGAAATGTTTCTCCTTATGATTATCCGTCGAACACATATGCGGCTCAATCGTTTTTCATGCCTTCCAGATACCATTTAATATCTCTCTAAAGTGAATCATCCAATCACATTCCAACATATGGATTTTGCAAATAATCCTCCAACTTTTATCCTTGGACTACTCACAAAGAAACACCCTTCTTTTGCTAGATTGTATACTCTCACAACATATTTCATTTGTTTTTTATTTATACATAGCATACGCAGTTGCATATACAAAAAAAAACAATAAGCGATATAAGAGAACTAAAATCAATACTTCAAAACAAATTAAGATTGCAACAATCTAACTTGATTGGATAAATTCGAGATTATTGAGATTCTAGAGTGTAATCCGGTCATAATCATCATCTCTCATGCAGAAAACATCTTTTGTGCTTTCTTCAGTGTAGTCCAAATATGAAATCATAGTAAAAGAATAATTAATGCTAAGATTTCCAAGGGGTGCACCATCTCCATTAACATCGTCGTCATCATCAGACGTTTAGTCATTGCCCGTGGATCCATGTTCTAAAGGTTCATTATTATCCAACTCACCTAGTTGATCATCTCTTATATATTGTTGTTCACAATTTGAGTGAGCTATAAAATCATCCCACCTATAAAATTTGTGTGAGCTCATTGTTGTTCAAAATCATCCCACCTATAAAATATTAAAATATGAATATATTGTGTATAAAAATTATTACTTAATTTAATAGGAAAAAGTATCAGTTCATTTATCTATCAATTGAGTCTAATGAAAAATGACATTGTCTATCGTCCGAATTCAAACTACGCAAGTGCATGAAACATTGGTAGATCCCCTCGTATCGTAAGTATGCACACTCTAGCCCAAATCATGATGTTGTGATTGTCTTCCAGTTTCTGCCACTATTTGTTATGGGACTGCACTCCTTGAAGAACCAATATTTAAACTTGGCAAATATTTAGTATCTTGATGATCAACTCATTTAGAAGTGTATTAAAAGTAAAGAACATTGGATTTCATCCAATAATAATTACTACATTTTTCGAATCACTTATACTCATACTCATTTAATTTCTTAATAAGCATTGCAAACACTCATATTTAGAGGATACGACAACATTTGCATCATTACAAGACGTCGATTCTATCTTATAGAACCAGTTTCATGGACAATATTACCACCCCAACAAGAACACAAAAAAATAAAATAACCAAAAAAATGAATTTTCTTATGACGAAAATGAATGAATTTGAACATTTTAATATAGGACAATTAACAACCAAAAAAAAATATATTATTGGCCAATCTCTTAACTCAAAGCGACTTGTTTAAACAAAAAAAAAAAGTAATAAAGGTAAGTCGCTCAAGCTCCAGCAACACACTTAATAAATAAATTTTAAAATACGCCACTCGAAACCCAACAATTTTAGAAAATAAATTAAATGGATAAACTATCATTTGACCATCCATTATAAATTAGGCCAAGTCACTCAAAGTCCAACGATTAATCCATTTTGATTAAATGAGAAAACAAATAACCCTTTATGTTTATGCATTTTAGTTTGGAAAGTATAGTATAGGGGTATTCATATGCCCCTTCCCAAATAAACATTACAATTCACAATATCACAATATAATTTGAAAATTTAAACAATCTAGTTTTTTGAAAAAATAATTTATTCCCAAGAAAGGAATCAATAAGGTTATAAACTAGCCGTTAGAATGTGTTTCACCCTATTTGCGCCGCACACCTTTATAACGTTCAAAAAAGGAAAATTTTCTATATAGTGTTGTCACAATCTCTTCATTTTCTTTACCAAAATCTCTCTCAATCCTTTTCTCTTCTGTAAAAACCCAAGAAGAAGAAAGGGTCTACTTCAAAAATCCTCTCTTTTCTTGTTTTTTTTATCTTCAAAAATCAAATCTTGATGGCAACAATGAACAGTGGAAACAACAGCAATACTCCTGCAACTGCGGCTCCTGTTATGCCTTCACCAAAGCAGACACAGACTACTGCAAAGACTGTTGATACTCAATCTGTTCTTAAAAGGTGCCTTTTGTTTTTACTCAAATCTTTGAATTTTGATGTTTATGGGTTTTGGGTGTGTTTGTAATTTGATTTTGGGGGTTTTGATCTGTTTGTGGATTGAAGACTTGGGTTTTGGGTTTCTTGATTTGGGGTTTTGAGATGGTTCTATTAGGGTTGTATATCTTCGATTTGATTTTCAAGATTGTTTTAATAATTTCTCAAAATGATGAAATTTTAGGCGTTTTCTCAGATGGGTATGTGGTCAAATTGATTTTAGTGCTTATGCAAGATCATTTCTATATGAGTTTCAAATTATATCTATCTACACATTTGTTTGCTATGTGTAAGTTTTTAGGTGTTATATAGTCATCTGGATATATTTTTATGTGATATCTTTGTGCTTATGGATTATTAGGTTTTGGGGATGTTTAGATTTCAATACTATTCACTAATCTGATTACGTTTTTTTTGTTTGGTTGTATTATTAGGTTGCAATCTGAGTTGATGGCTCTAATGGTAAGGAATCAGAGAAATCTCTATACTTTTCATTTCTGTGAGAAATTTTCTTCAACTTAAAGTTGTTTTCATTATGTTTTAGATGAGTGGTGACTCTGGAATATCTGCATTTCCTGAAGAAGACAACATTTTCTGCTGGAAAGGGACAATAACTGGTAGCAAAGATACAGTTTTTGAAGGAACAGAATACAAGCTCTCTCTTTCATTTCCTGCTGATTACCCTTTTAAACCACCAAAGGTCAAATTCGAGACCGGTTGCTTTCATCCCAATGTTGATGTGTATGGCAACATATGCTTAGACATTCTTCAGGTAACTGTCCCATCTGAGTCTTGTTCAAACTGCTTGGATATGCCTTGTAAAGTCGAGGGTCTATTGGGAACAGTCTCTCTATCTGAGTCTCATATTGTAGTTGGTTTGGTTTAACATCTTTATAACATCTGATCTGATGTGTGGAATACCATGTCATTATAGGATAAGTGGTCATCTGCTTATGATGTGAGGACTATACTCATTTCAATTCAGAGTTTGCTTGGAGGTAAATACTATAAGCAATTTGTTATCGTTGCATTTATCGATTTGATCTTTATAATCTTAACCATTTTCTAATCTTGTTCTTGTAATGTTGTACCAGAGCCAAACATAAGCTCACCTCTGAACACTCAAGCTGCTGCTCTTTGGTGCAATCAAGAAGGTAAATCCTTAAGTTTTCTTGTAAATTGAAATTATGGGTAAATCGACTTAGTGCGACTGTTTTTAACGAGTCTTTTTTGCCGCTTTCTTTCTTTCTTTGTGCAGAATACAGGAAGATGGTTGAGAAGCTATACAAGCCTAGTGTGTAGTTAGGTGTTAGTGTAGAATTGTTATATTCTTTTTTCATATGGATGGAACAAATGTAGTTGGAATTGTTTTAGTTGCTATTTCCTGTTGTTTGGAGAACCCTCTCTTCATATGTATGAGAAAGAGGAAAGGTTTGTTGTGTACTCTCACAATAATATGGGAATATAGAGCACTTCTATTTTTTTAAATCTCTTGTATCTCAAATTCCTTGGTGATATCTGATATCATATCAAAATGCAGAAAAAGAAGACTTTACAGTGTCTATTTATGAGTTGCCATTACCAAATTTATTTTGGGAGACATCCTCTCAGTTTCCAAAAAATAATGTATGGGACAGTTGGTAGGCTCTTCTCAAGGTTTAAACCAAGTAGTGTTCCCCCCAAACCAAGGCAAGCCAAGGTGCGACTTTGCAGGAAGCTGCCGTTGTCTATGGCCAAAGATCGACATGAGAAGCCCATGTTTTGGATATGACACATCTTTTGCTTACCAAGGATATGGAGGTAAGTCAAATGCTTGTCACGATAATGAACAGATGCCACTAGCTAACAATGAACTTCTTACTTCAAAATATCAAAGTGTGTGACAGCGGGAACAAAAATGTCCCAAGAAAATTTACAGAAACTTCATGCTCAGATTGATGTTTTTTCTTTTAACACTTTTCATAAGCTGCCTGCAGTGGAAACTGATGTCAAGAATAATGAAAAGCAGCCAGTTAGTGACTAACTACTTTCAATACACTTAAAAAACACCTTTGGTACGCTGCTGGCTGTCACACTCGATTTAATCCCTCAACCTTTCCTCTTCTTGCAGCTGTTGATACTTTTGGCAGTGCTCTTCAATTTTACGAGCATTAGGTTCAACCTGCCATATTTCAAGGCCAAAAAACTTCAATTTTAAAGTTTGCAGATATTTTTTCCTTCTCAACTTAAGTAAGCACAATGAAATTTAACTACATATAGTAGAAAACCGTGTGAACCATTCAGAAGGTTCAGGTACATCAGAGAGAAGGCGTTGTGGATAAGGAGAAGTTTGAATGTATGACCTTTATAAGTATCTTGGCTATCTCCTCATCAGAATCTATAATAGATGCCACACGAAGATCGCTAGCTGCATATTTACATAAGCCCAACATTGATCAAGCCATTCCCCTCACTTTGTATCCTTTTTCTGATTCAAGGTTGACCTTTAATGAAATGATGTGTCATTAGGACTCCAAAATACAGTCACAAGCATAAATAAACTTTAAATTTCTTTCTATCTTATGTAATCATGGCTGAAGACAGCTTCTGAAAAACGTTTAAGGCAGCATCAGCATCACGAATCGTGGCATTGGGTTTTTCAGCTTAATGAAGACATTAGCTGCATAGACATTAGTATTTGATACAAAATAACTAGCATTAAGATGGTAAATATGCCAGATACAAACCTCTTCTTGCGTTTAATACTGTAGAATTTGGATTCAACTAATAGCTTCAGTTAAATGATTATGGCTTCATTAAGCGTGCCTGCTAGGAATGAACCAGCTGTAAGTATTGAAGAAATAACAGAAGTCACATTGTGCTAAGATAGTAACTGAAGCCTCCCATATGCAATATTGTCTTATTTTCTCATTCACTGAGCAAGTATGGAGATGTAATACTCACTGTGGGACCAAATATCTTGTGGTCCCTATGGTAACTTTTTTTTTGAGCTCGATATATGAAGATCAAGTAGGATTGGAACAATTTATTAAAAAGAGAGTAGATGAGGCATAGATTGCTTTTGAGAGTCTTTTGAGCATATCATGGGTGTTAGAGTGTCTCATATTTGTAAGAGAATATGTTATTGTATCCTTTTATATCATGGACATTCCTCACTTCATGAATTAACTTTGAGATTGAGTTAGCTACAAGGTGAATTTCATTACAGTTGAGGTTTAGCTCCAGTACATTCACATTTGGGCCCTTTTGAGCTTGAGGTGGATAGCTGGGTCAAGTTGTGCCCCCTTTTTTGGAATTTGAACAGTCACACTATTCTCATTGAGTTTAGTTAATTACAATTGTAAAATCTTATTCATTGAACTCCTTATTTGCCAATGTTTACACCTTTAGAGTGGGGGACTAAGCAGGGAAGTTGGAGCTCGGTAATGAGTAGTTAATAACCAATCAAATGATGTCTCAACAACAAGGATGCCAAATTTAGGTACAAACTAAATTATGAACAGATGCCACTAGCTAACAATGAACTTCTCACTTCAAAAAATCATGCCGTGTGAAAGCGAGAACACAAACGTATATCCAAGAAATATTACCGAAGCTTCATGCTCAGATTGCTGTTCTTTCTTTTGTACTCTTTGCATAAGCTGTCTGCAGTGCAAACTGATGTCAAGGATATTGAAAATCAGCCAGTTAGTGGCTAACTATGAATACACTTAGAAACACCTTTAGTTCCGCCTGACCCCGCTGGTTGTCACACTCAATTTTTGTCAACTTCTTCTCTTCTCAAAGCTGTTGATACTTTCAGCAAGAGTCTGCAATTTTGTGAGCATTAGGTAAAGATTAGCATGCCTTCAGTTATTGCATCCAGTGCTTTCTCTTTTGATATTTGACCAGCATCTCGATTTCTGCAGTTACTTCACTTGTAGAATCTCCCATTTTCTATTAGAAAACAATGAAAAACTCATTACATATAAAAGACAACACCAAAGTTGCATCCACCAAACCCCTTCATGACATTAGCTTTTGTGGAGGATCATTGTCAGGATTCACACTATCAATGTTATCCAACTTGACATCAGACTTTATAATGTCTTCATCCAGTTCATCAAGATGCTCCTCACCAACTTGTTCCTACGAACTCATTCTTCGGTATCAACATTTCCCCATTTCATATTGAATGTCATGTTTCTAAATCTTTAATTCGGCTCATGCGAAAAGGGTCACAACTTCTCAAAATACCAAATATCATGAAGTATAATGGATTCTCCTAATTTACTTCTTACAAAATGAGGGAAATATCACAGGTGAAACTTTCCGTGAGCCATAATTTACTATGAGATCCAATATAATCACAAAAAGCAGTCATGTCCCTCCCATGGAACGTCCTGTCACCATAATGGGAATGTATTGTCAATTAGTGTTTTATAAGGTTAATGAAAGTTCTTGTATTATGTTATGATTGCTTCACTGTTCTTGTACATTTGCTAGACTATTGTAACTTGTATTGTTGCCACTTGCCACTTGCCTCAATTTGATAGCTTCTGCTTACAATCTGATATCGCATATGATAAAAAGTATTATTGCACCTGGAGTATTGTCGACTTAGTTGTTGTTAACATATGTTGGCTTGCTGCTACTTTAGCTACTGATATCAGATGGGGAAGTATTGTCTTAGGGATCCTTAGGTATTTAGCTGCTGCATTATAGTAATGTGATTACTATATAATCTTCTTCTCTTAATTAGTATATATGTTAAAGGAAAATTAGTAGATTGATTAAAGTTGGGAAAATATTCAACAGTGGCATGTTTATAAAGCAGAACTCCCTCATTATTGCTCATCACTTATAGCTCATCTATTGGTCTAGTAGCTCTTGTCAACTACTAATAAACAACTACATATTGTTAGTGTTCTTTTCAAGGTAAGTTTCTGCTTTTGTACGTGTATTACTGAATTTGATTCTATGGTACAACTTATTTATTTGTTTTACTTATGAATTCTTGGTGGTGGTGTTACAACTCTTGCATGACAAGAGAAAAAAAGCAAAATAGTAAAATTATAACCTCTAATCTAAACATTAATAGGTAGGTCCCTTCTCTACTAATTCACTATTTTTATCCCTTCGACTCCTAGTTCATGTGTCTATTTATAATTTAAACGCATGGATGAGTTAGAGAGTAAATATGAACCAATCGAAAGAGTACTGCTTGGTAAGCCTTCATCACCACCATCGTCAAGTGATCAATAAAATTGACCATCTAACAGGTTAGTAAATTGAGTTTATTTTTTTCTTTGAGATGAAACTATTGCGATGTTATATGAAAATCTTTTCATTAGTTGGAATATTGTCATGAAATTTCCTCAGTTGTAAAGATACAAAACTTTTAAAAAATAGATTGGTAAAGTGACTTTGTTGTCTCTTGGTCTTCCTGTCATTCCTAATTGAGATTCCTTGGTATTGTCGATTCTTCTCCTACCGACGATGTAGCTGCTGTGTAGTGGTAAGGCTAAGCAATGGTGAAGTGCTGCTTTCACTTTTTTCTTCTACAATTTTTCCTTTCATATTTATTGCCAACACTGTTAGTGTCCTGGATTGCTTTGATTTCTCCATTTGTAGAGTTAATTACCTAACTATACACTATAGATGCCCCAATTTGGGCTTTGTCAATGCTGTTGTTGTAGAGTTTACTGCTTCTTTTTTGGTTGTGCTTTTTGGTAGCTGATGAAAATTGCTACCTTATTTGTCCAATTGTTCCGTTGTTAATCATTGGTGATTCTTCGTGTATTGTAACCTGCTGCTTTATTGTAAAATCAGATTCTTTTTGAAGTTTAACCTGCTGATTTTTTTTTTTGAGAAAGTAACCTGCTGATTATTTTGTTGGTGTACATATTTCCATTGACAATTCTACACGACTCTGCCTACTAACTGTACCTCCAAAAACTAGCAAACTGTTAGTAATGATATAAGCCTCCTTTTTCTCTTTCTGAAGGATTTGAATATGAGACTTTCTTCCTCCATCTCCTTTCCTTTTAATTCTCAGCTTCATATATTTTTCATTTAATTCCGATGAGTCTGTTCATCTATCCATTATGTTCGAGAGCTTGGATATACATTTGGACTCGGGACTTCTCGCACCCTAAGCAAGATTCATACCACTAAACCAAATGCCTTGTTTTTGAATTAGATTTCTTTCCTATATAATTCATTGTCTATGATCTATAACTAGTTTGCTTAATTTTTCTTTGCATTAGTGTAAGTCAATTAATAACCTCTAGATCTCGAGTAGTCATAACTGTCACAACAGGTTCGTTATTGCTTCGTGTCATCAATATGTTTATTTGTGACTTGCTATTTGGACACAAAACTCCTAGCTAACTTGAATAAATGCATACTATACTTTTTTTTTTGAGAAGGTAACGATTTGTATTATAAACCAGTACTTATGTAGTACTGAAAGCCCCTTTACAAAAACGTATGAAAATCTAGGAACAAAAACAGCAAGCCTAGCATGATTCTAATACTTCTAGGATTGCTTCTGCATCTACAGGGGAACTCTTTGTACACCAAAAACATAATAACATAATACAATATGTTATTATCATTTGTAGGGATCTGCTTCTATCCTCAAAGCATCTAGCATTCCTTTCTCTCCAAATGGTCCACCAGATGCATGCTGGAATTGTCCTCCAATAACTTCTGTTCTTTGCCTCAATTCCTGCTTCCTCCCAACTTGAGAGAGTGTCAACAACCTTGCTAGGCATTGTCCATTGCATGCCTCTGAGATTGATGAAAATCTTCCACAGTTGATCAGTGATTTTGCAATGCAAGTACAAATGCCTAACTGTCTCAGCTGCCTCCCGACATAAACAACAATGTATCACCAGAATGTTGTTTCGTTTCCTCAGATTATCATGTGTTAGTACTGCCTCCTTTGCTAGCAGCCAAGTGAAGCATGCCACCTTTAGTGGAATTTTGGTTTTCCAAATTTGTCTCCAAGGCCAATTGAGGGTTAGAGGAGCTCACTTTGTATCGTCCTTTGTTGTGCTCTATCCACCGTAGGCAGTCCTCCCCTTCCTTCAAACCTTGAAATGATTCTAACCTTTTAAAGAATTCAACTAATCTACAAACTTCCCAGTCATTTAAATTCCTTCTGAGAGATAGATCCCAACCTTGGGGAGACCACATTTCAGCCACTGTTCTGTCTTTATGTAGTGCTAAGTCAAAGATGTCAGGGAAGATCTCTGACAAATTTTGATTACCAAGCCATCTATCTTTCCAGAACTCCATCTGTCTTTCCAGAATTGTGTCCTGACACCATTGTGTACTGTTATAGTAGTATGATTCCTTAGGAAAGGCCACCAGTTCCTAATTAATCACCAAACAGTAACACCATAGGGATTGGTTGCTTCCTTGGTGACCATGAATCCATCTCTCCGTACTTCAGTTTAATCACCTTGCTCCACATTGAGTGTGGTTCATGAGCATATCTCCACAACCATATCAGCTTTAGAGCCTTGCTTTGGTTCTTCAATTTTTGATGCCTAATCCTCCTTGTTTTTTCCCTTGATCATAACTTTCCATTTTACCAGATGGTATCCCTTTCTTTTCTTGTTTCCTTGCCAGAAAAAATCCCTTCTTAGCTTATCCAATCTCTGTACTACTCTTGCAGGTATTGGGAACAAAGTTAGCATGTACGTAGGAAGGGCATCCAAGACTGCATTTATCAAAGTGAGCCTGCCCCCCTTTGATAAATATTGTGTTTTCCATCTGACCAACTTCTTCTCACATTTCTCTTTTGGACTGTGATTTTGCTCCCAATGGCATCCCCAGGTAGATAGCAGGTAGTGTTCCCACCTCGCCTCCTAGCACTGAGGCCAAAAGCTCCATATTAGAGACCATGTTTATGGGATATAAATGGCTCTTTCCCCAGTTGATGTGAAGACTTGACATACCTTCAAAAAGCACCAGAATGACCCTAAGGTATCTTAGTTGTTCCTCATAAGTGTCATCTACTATACTGATAGACGCTAGTTAAAAGAATTAGCTATCTTTGAATTGTAAAATACATCCTTAATAAGTTACATTAGATACTCTCTGACCCTTTCCCTAGAGTTCTGCATTTGAACTAATAAAAAAAGAAGAATAATTAAGAGCCAATAGTAAGAGAAAGGATAACAAACTCCACCATTTCCTTTTTTAAAAAAAATTTGATATCATGGTTGACTTCGGATCTTATCTCTAATACTATCTAGTCGGGTAACTTCACTACGGGCCTGTAGAACTTGTAGGTGCTAACAAATTTCTCAAACCTATCATATGTATATTATTTTTGTACCTATAGAAGTTTAATACATTAAATAGGGCATTGAGTAAGTATTCTTTTGTATGAATAATGTCTTACCTTGTATTTGCATTGCGTCAGTAGTAAAATGAAGCATGTCGTTGCTGCACTTTTTTCTTTTTAATGAAGGTTGGTTTTGTATAGATGGCAGCAAGAAGATGCAAAGTTACAAAAGATACGTTAGCTCCAATAACAGCAGGCCTTCAAGTGTAGGGAGCTAGTCAAAAAGCAAAAGAAGGCTACTGAGCTAGGCTTAGAGTGCCAATGAAATCTACAAACAAACCTACATCATTTACAGAAGCATAATTAGTCCAACTAAAGAATAGTAAAAGACATCTACCCTTAAGAACTGAGATAGAAGTTCAAAAATCCCATCAAAGCATCTTCTATTTCTTTCTACCCAAACGCACCAAAAAATACAGCTAGGCATCATTTTCTAGATGTTCTTGATGGCTTTGCAGATTCTCCAAGAACTCCAGCTTTCAACTGCTTGCTATCTCAAGAAATAAACTCAGGTTTAAGAAGCTAAGGAACCTAATAGATTAAAACATGAGCTGCTGAATAATTTCTTTGATCCTAGTTGGTAGCTCTCACATTACAAGTGTAGGCTATTTCTTTTGCAAGTTCCTCACATTGTCTCCTCCTGTCTTCAAAGGTTCTCCTATTTCTTTCAATCCAGGTTGTGTATACAAGTTCTGCATAGGCCATTTTGAATATCTGAGCACTTTGAGATTTCCCCTTTGAACACTTTATGACCCAAGCTAGTTGAGCCTCCCAAGTTGGTGTTGTTGTCCATTGTCACTGTAACCATGTCATGATCCTTCTCCACAACCTTTGAGTAAAGGTGCAGTGAACAAATAGGTAATATCTTGATTCCATATCTTGTTGACAGAGTTTGCAAGTTTTGTCCACATCTATCCATCCCCCAAGCATGTAGTCTGTCAATGGTTTGTAGTCTATCTTGTACTTGCAGCTACATTCTGAACTTTGCCTTTGGTCGAGCATTATTCTTTCCAAATACCAAGCATTTCCAGGCAATCTTGAGTTGCCCCCCAACAGCTATTGGTTGATAGTGGCGTCTGATGCATTGTGTGAGTTAAAACCAATGTACTTTTGCTGTAATAATTTTTTGTATCCATCTATAAGGCTTGAGAGGATACGGAATACTGTGTTGGTCTAGGAGCATTGAATACTGTGTTGGTCTTGATGTAGTATGTATGGATCCACCTGATCCGTTGTTACCCCTGTACTCGTTCTATTCTCTCCTGCAACTCCTTTTGTATTTGTGTGATGATGAAATTTGTATTTACATGTATCTGTCTAAATTGCTTCCAGGGTGTAGTATGTTGTTCCATACATAGAAGATACTAGTTCCTTCTTCATACTATACATTATTATTCAAATGTTTTTTTTTTTGAAATTTCAATGTTTTGCATGTTTTAGTAGATAACGTTGAGGTTTTTTATTTCTTCTTTATGAGTTTATTTCTTTTTACTAAACTGACATAAACTTTTTTTTACAGCTCAAGAATTTAAACATGAAGAATCTATCGTTCAAGAAAGTACGGAGCAAGTTGAATTTTCAGTATTCTTTAACTTTGATTAGGGGTAGTTTGAAGAAGATATCGTATTTTAAATTTATATATGTTGCAATTTTTCTATTTTTAGGAGTTGATAAAGATATGTAATAGCAACTTGAATATGATATATCTTTCTTTAATTACTTATTTTGTATTAAAATGAAGTTTTATATGAATTAAATTATTAATTATATTGCCTGATAGTTTTGTGTATGAAACAATTAATATTACTCACTTGTATAATTTTTTGTATAATAGCATATAAAAATGGTGTAATGGCTTTTCATATACTAAAACAACCATTAGCAACGGGAAATTCGGACGTTAAAAGTATTGGTACGAAAATAATATAAAATTAACGAAAGAAATTTTGGTAATTAAAGGTGCTTGTACTAAGGGAAAATTTGGTTGCTAAAAAGGACATATAACGATCGGTATTTATGTGGTCGTTAAATTTACTTTTAACGACCGGTTTGAAATTCAGTCGTTGACTTTAAACATCGGGGGCTTTTAACGATCGTTGGCGACCAGATTTGTTTCGATCGTTCATGACATTTAGCGACCGGATTAGGACTTTTAACGACCAAATTCCCCTTCGTTAATGAATTTTTTTCTTGTAGTAGGGGTGTCTCGGGGCGGGCGGCCTCGAGGCAAGTAGGGGGAGTGCCTTGAGGCGTGTGTATTAGCCATAGATCTGGTGCCCGGAGCACACCTATGAGGACCTCCATAATGAGTTGGGGAACCTTCACGTATACTCATACCATTTTTTTAACGCCCATTTCCGTATGTACAAGCCATTTTTTACATATCGCCCAAATTCTCTAATTTTTCGTGTGTATTATGCCATGGATCTGGAGCCCGGAGCACCCAAATTTTTTATCTTAAAATAGTTTATGAGGACCTCCGGAATGAGTTGGGAAACCTTCTCATATACTTACACCATTTTTTAACGCCCATTTTCACATTTACAAGCACGATTTTACGAACCGCCCAAATTTTCTAATTTTTCGTGTGTACTAGTCCATAGATCTGGCGCCCAAAGCACCCAATTTTTTTTTGTTTAAAAACTTTATGAGGACCCCCGTGATGATATGAGAAACATTCACGTATACTCATACCATTTTTTATGCCCATTCCCGTATTTACAAGCCTTTTTTTTTTTACGAATTGCCCAAATTCCCCTATTTTTCATGTTTATTAGCCCATGGATCTGGTGCCTGGAGCAACCAAATTTTTATCTCAAAAAACTTTATGAGGACCTCTGTAATGAGTTCTTGAACCTTCATATATGCTCACACCATTTTGTTAACGCTCATTTCCGCATTTACAAGTCTTTTTTTTATGAATCGCCTAAATTCCCTGATTTTTCATATGTATTAACCCATTGATCTGGCGTCCGGAGCACCCAAAATGTTTTCTCAAAAAACATTATTGTCACGCCCCAAGCTACCCCCGAGATGCGGACACGGGACCTAGGACCACAAGTGATCCCAAGCTAACCCTGCTGGCATGATCATGAGCATACTAAAGATAATAAACTGATGCGGAAGCTAAATC
>NW_006239312.1:370600-396676 GCF_000226075.1 Solanum tuberosum | reverse complement strand
GTCGATCGTAGTTTGTGTCAGAGGCTGGGTAGGGGAAGTCTCGATCCACGGACACAGACCACGGACCGTGGTCTGATCTTCGGATCGTGGGTCTGTCCGTGAGTCGAGACTTAGCTAATTTTTTTCTGAGCTGGTTTGGGAGGGGTTGCAGTGGTGAACCACGGACCACCAGTACGGGCCGTGGTCTGACCTACGGTCCGTGGATGGTGACCGTAAGTTGCACCTGCAACTTCTCAAAATCTGTCTTTTTGGTCTGTTTCGAATACGGGGTGTTACATTTATGAGGACCTCTGTAATAAATTCGTGAACCTTCACATATACTCACACAATTTTTTTAACGCTCATTTTCATATTTGCAAGCCTTTTTATACGAATCGCCCAAATTCCTCAATTTTTCGTGTGTATTGGCCCATGAATATAGCGCCCAGAGCCCAAAAATATTTTGTCAAATTTTTTTATGAGGACCTCTGTAATGAATTGGGGAACCTTAACGTATACTCACACTATTTTTTAAGTTCCATTTCCCAATTTACAAGCCTTTTTTACGAATCGCCCAAAATTTCTTGAATTTTCGTGTCTATTAGCCCATGGATCTGGCGCTCAGAGCACCCAAATTTTTTTCCCCAAAAAACTTTATGAGGAACTCCAAAATGAGTTGGGGAATCTTCACGTATACTCACACCATCTTTTTTAACGCTCATTTTCACATTTATAAGCCCTTTTTTACGAATGTTCATATTCTCCAACTTTTCATGTGTATATTAGCCCATAGATCTGGCGCCCAGAGCATCTAAAAAAAATTTCTCAAAAACTTTATAAGGACCTTCATAATGAGGTTGGAAACCTTCACGTTACTCGCACCATTTTTTAACTCTCATTTCCGTAATACAAGCCTTTTTTTACGAATAGCCCAATTTTTTCGATTTTCGTGTATATTAGCTCATGGATGTGGCACACGTAGCACCCAAAAAAAATTCTCAAAAATTTTTATGAGGACCTCCATAATGAGTTGGGGAACATTCATGATACTCACACCATTTTTAATGCCCATTTCCACATTTATAAGCCCCTTTTATGAATCGCCCAAATTTCGTGACTTTTGGTGTGTAATTAGCCCATAGATCAGTCACAATTTTTTTTCTCAAAACACTTTATAAGGACCTACGTAATGATTTGGGAACCTTCACATATACTCACATCATTTTTAATGCTTATTTCCGCATTTAAACAAACTCTTTTTTATGAATCGCCCAAATTCCTTGATTTTTTGTGTGTATTAGCCCAGGCATCAGGCAACCGAAGCACCCAAAAAACATTTCTCAAAATAATTTACGAGGAGCCCCGTAATGAGTTGGGGAACATTCACGTAGACTCACACCATTACTTTAACGTCAATTTCTGTATTTACAAGCTCTTTTTACGAATCATCCAAATTTCCCGATTTTTCTTGTTTATTAGCCCATGGGTTTGGCGCCCGGAGTACCCGAAATTTTTTTCTCAAAAATTTTTATAAGGACCTCCGTAATGAGTTAGGGAACTTTCACGTATACTCACACCATTTTTAACGCCTATTTATGCATTTTAAGCCTTTCTCACGAATCTCCAAAATTTCTCAATTTTTCGTGTGTATTAGCCCATGTATCTTCCACTCGGAGCACCCAAATTTTTTTTCACAAAAAACTTTATGAGGATCTCCATAATGAGTTGGGGAACCTTCACGTATACTCACACCATTTTTTAACGCTCATTTCCGCATTTACAAGCCTTTTTTACGAATCGCCCAAATTCTCCGATTTTTCATTTGTATTATTCCATAGATCTGGCGCCTAGAGCACCCAAAATATTTTTCTCAAAAATCTTTATGAGGACCTCCTTGATGAGTTAGGAAACCTTCACGTATACTCACAACAATTTTTTAAATCTCATTTTCGCATTTACAAGCCCTTTTTTACAAATCGCCAAAATTTCTCGATTACTCGTGTGTATTACCTCTTGGATCTGACGCTTGTAGCACCCAAATATTATTTCTCAAAAAACTTTATAAGGACCTCCATAATGAGTTGGGGATCCTTCATGTAAACCCACATAATTTTTTAACGCTCATTTCTGCATTTACAAGCCTTTTTTTACGAATCATCCAAATTCCTCGACTCTCGTGTGTATTAGCCTTTGGATTTGGCACTTGTAGCAACCAATTTTTTTCTCAAATAACTTTATGAGGCACTTCGTAATGAGTTGGGGAAGCTTCAAGTATACTCACACCATTTTTTTATCGTCCATTTTCGCATTTATAAGCTCCTTTTTTAAAATTGCCAAAAATTCCCAATTTTTCGTGTGTATTAGCCCATTGATCTAGCCCCGGAGCACACAATGTTTTTCTCAAAAAACTTTACAAGAACCTCCGTAATGAGTTGGGGAACATTCACGTATACTCAGACCATTTTTATAACGCCAATTTCTGCACTTACAAGCCTTTTTTAACGAATCACCCAAATTCCTCGATTTTTCGTGTGTATTAGCCCATAGATCTGGCGCCCGGAGCACCCAAAAATTTTATGAGGACCTTTGTAATGAGTTGGGAAACCTTCATGTATACTCACACTATTTTTTAACGTCCATTTCCGCATTTACAATCCTTTTTTACAAATCACCAAAATTCCTGATTTTTCGTATGTATTAAATGCCTATGGATATAGCGCTCGAAGCATCCAAAAATTGTTTCTCAAAAAAGTTTATGAGGACCTCCAAAATGAGTTGGGAAATCTTCATGTATAGTCACACCATTTTTTTAACGCCCATTGTCACATTTACAAGCTTTTTTTTACAAATTCCCCAATTTTTTGTGTGTATTAGCCCATTGAACTGGCGCCCAGAGCACCCAATTTTTTTCTAATTTTTTTTTATAAGGATCTTCGTAATGAGTTGGGAAACCTTCACGTATATTCACACCATTTCTTTACTCTCATTTTCGCATTTACAAGCCATTTTTTACGAATCGCCCAAATTTTCCGATTTTTCGTGTCTATATTAGCCCATGGAACTGGCGCCCGGAGCACCCAATTTTTTTTTCTCAAAAATGTTATGAGGACCTCTTTAATGAGTTGGGGAACCTTAACGTATACTCACACCAAGTTTTTAACGCTCATTTCCCCATTTACAAGCTTTTTTTTACGAATCATCCAAATTCCTCAATTTTTCTTATATATTCTCATGGATCTAACGCAAGGAGCACCTAAATTTTTTTCTAAAATATATATATGAGGTCCTCCGTAATGAGTTGGGGAACCTTCAAGTATAATCACACCATTTTTAATGCTCAATTCCGCATTTACAAGTCCTTTTTTATAAATCGCCCAAATTCCCCAATTTTTCGTGTGTATTAGCCAATAGATCTGGCGCCCGTGGCACCCCATTTTTTTTCTCAGAAACCTTTATGAAAACCTACGAAATGAGTTGGGGAACCTTCAAGTATAATCACACCATTTTTAATGCTCAATTCCGCATTTACAAGTCCTTTTTTATAAATCGCCCAAATTCCCCAATTTTTCGTGTGTATTAGCCAATAGATCTGGCGCCCGTGGCACCCAATTTTTTTTCTCAGAAACCTTTATGAAAACCTACGAAATGAGTTGGGGAACCTTCAAGTATAATCACACCATTTTTAATGCTCAATTCCGCATTTACAAGTCCTTTTTTATAAATCGCCCAAATTCCCCAATTTTTCGTGTGTATTAGCCAATAGATCTGGCGCCCGAACGCCAAATTTTACATTTACAAGCCTTTATTTACGAATTGCCCAAATTCTCGATTTTTCGTGTGTATTAACCCATAACTTTGGCGCCCGGAGCACCAAATTATTTTTTTCCAAAAAATTTTATGAGGACCTCCATAAGGAGTTGGGGAACCTTCACGTATACTCACACCAATTTTTTAACGTCCATTTCCGCATTTACAAACCCTTTTATACAATTCGCCCAAATTCTCCAATTTTTCGTGTGTACTAGCTCATAAATCTAGGGCGTGAAGCATTCAAAAAAACATTTCTAAAAAAACTTTATGAGGACCTCAGTAATGAGTTGGAGAACCTTCACGTATACTCACACCATTTTTTTAACGCCCATTTTCGCATTTACAAGCTCTTTTTATGAATCGCACAAATTCTCCGAAATTTCGTATGTATGAGCCCATGGATCTAGCGTCCGGAGCACCCACATTTTTTTCTCAAAAAACCTTATGAGGACCTCAGTAATGAGTTGGGGAACCTTCACGTATACTCACACCCAGTTTTTAACGCCCATTTCCGCATTTATAAACATTTTTTATGAATCGCCCAAATTCTCCGATTTCTCATGTGTATTAGTCCTTGGATCTAGCGCCTGGAGCACCCAAAAAAAAAATTCACAAAAAACTTTATGAAGAGTCCGTAATGAGTTGGAGAACCTTCATGTATACTCACACTATTTTTAACGGTCATTTCCGCATTTACAAGCTTTTTTCTACGAAATGCCCAAATTACTTGATTTTTCGTGTGTATAAGCCATGAATATGGCGCCTAGAGCACCCAAAATTTTTTTGTCAAAAAACTTTATGAGGACCTCTGTGATGAGTTAGGTAACCTTCACGTATACCCACAACACTTTTTAACGTCCATTTCCGTATTTACAAGCTTTTCTTACTAATTTCCCAAATTCCCTGATTTTTCGTGTGTATTAGCCCATTGATCTAGCGGCTAGAGCACCCAATTTTTTTTTCTAAAAAAACTTTATAAGGACCTCCGTAATAAGTTGAGGAAACTTTATGGGCTAATACACAAGAAAAATCGAGGAATTTGGGCGATTTGTAATAAAAGACTTGTAAATACGGAAATTGACGTTAAAAAAATTGTGTGAGTAAACGTAAAGGTTCCCCAACTCATTACAGAGGTCCTCATAAAGTTTTCTGAGAAAAACATTTTGGATGCTCTAGGCACCAGATTCATGAGCTAATACACACGAAAAATTGGGGAATTTGGGCGATTTGTAAAAAATGGCTTGTAAATGTGCAAATAGGCGTTAAAAAATAGTGTGAGTATACGTGAATGTTTCCCAACTCATTACGGAGGTCCTCATAAAATTTTTTGAGAAAAAAATTTCGGGTGCTCCGGGCGCCAAATCTATGGGCTAATTAATACACACGAAGAATCGGGGAATTTGGGCGATTTGTAAAAAAGGGCTTGTAAATGCGGAAATGAGCGTTAAATAAATTGTGTGAGTATACGTGAAGGTTCCCCAACTCATTATGGACGTCCTCATAAAATTTTTTGAGGAAAAAAATTGGGTGCTCCGGGTGCCAAATTCATGGGCAAATTCACTGGCAAAATCGGAGAATATGGGCGGTTTGTAAAAAAAGGCTTGTAAATGTGAAAATGGGGTTAAAAAAATGGTGTGAGTATACGTGAAGGTTCTCCAACTCATTACGGAGGTCTTCATAAAGTTTTATGAGAAAAATTTTTGGTGATCCGGGCGCTAGATCTATGGGCTAATACATACGAAAAATTATTAGATTTGGGCGGTTTGTAAAAAAAGGCTTGTAAATGCTAAAATTAGCGTTAAAAAAATGGTGTGTGTATACGTGAAGGTTCCCCTATTTATTACGGAGGTCCTCATAAAGTTTTTTGAGGAAAAAAAATTTGGTACTCCAGGCACCAGATCCATGGGCTAATACACACGAAAAATTGGGGAATTTGGGTGATTTGTAAGAAAACGCTTGTAAATTCGGAAATGGACGTTCAAAAAATGGTGTGAGTATATGTGACGGTTCCCCAACTCATTACGTTGGTCCTCATTAAGTTTTTTGAGAAAAAAAAATTGGGTCCTTGGGGTGCCAGATCCATGGGCTAATACACACGAAAAATTGGAGAATTTGGGCAATTTGTAAAAAAAGGCTTGTAAATGCGGAAATGAGCAAAAAAATGGTGTGAATATACGTGAAGTTTCCCTAACTCATTACGAAGGTCCTCATAATGTTTTTTGAGAAAAATAGTTTGGGAGCTCTGGGCGCTAGATCCATGGGCTAATACACACGAAAAATTGGGGAATTCAGGAGATTCGTAAAAATGAGCTTGTAAATGCGAAAATGGGCGTTACAAAAATGGTGTGGATATATCTGAAGGTTCCCCAACTTATTACGGAGGTCCTCATTAAGTTATTTAAGAAAAAAATTGGGTGCACCGGGCGCCAGATCTATGGGCTAATACACACGAAAAATCGGAAAATTTGAGCGATTTGTAAAAAAGGGCTTGTACGTGCGGAAATGAGCGTTAAAAAATGGTGTGAGTATACGTGAAGGTTCCCCAACCCATTATGGAGATTCTCATAAAGTTTTTTGAGAAAAAAATGTTGGGTGCTCTGGGAGTCAGATCCATAGGCTAATACATACGAAAAATCAAGAAATTTGAGCGATTTGTAAAAAAGGGCTTGTAAATGCTGAAATAAGTGTTAAAAAATTGTGTGAGTATATATGTGAAGGTTCCTCAACTCATTATGGAGGTCCTCATAAATTTATTTGAGAAAAAAAAATTGAGTGCTCTGAGCGCCTGATCCATGGACAGATAGACTAATACACACGAAAAATCAAGGAATTTGGGCGATTCGTAAAAAAGACTTGTAAATGCGGAAATAGGTGTTAAAAAAATGGTGTAAGTTTACGTGAAGGTTCCCCAATTCTTTACAGAGATCCTCTTAAACTTTTTTGAGAAAAGATTTTTGGGTGCTCGGGGCGCCAGATCCATGGGCTAAAACACACGAAAAATTGGGAAATTAGGGGGAAATTCATAAAAAATGACTTGTAAATGCGAAAATTGGCATTAAAAGAATGGTGTGAGTATACGTAAAGTTTCCCCAACTCATTGCGAAGGTTCTCATAAAGTTTTTTGAGAAAAAAAATTGGGTGCTCCGAGTGCCAGATTTATGGGCTAACACACGAAAAATCGGAGAATTTGGGCGATTTGTAAAAAAAAGGCTTCTAAATGCCGAAATGGGCGTTAAAAAATTAGTGTAAGTATACGTGAAGGTTCCCCAACTCATTATGGACGTCCTTATAAAGTTTTTTGAGAAAAAAATTTTGGGTGCTCCGGGAGCCAGATCAATGGGCTAATACACACAAAAAATATGAGAATATGGGCGATTCGTAAAAAGGGCTTGTAAATGCGGAAATGGGATTAAAAAATGATGTGAGTATACGTGAAGGTTCCCCAACTCATTACGGAGGTCCTCATAAAATTTTTTAAGAAAAAAAATTGGGTTCTCTGGGCGCTAGATCCATGGGCTAACACACGAAAAATTGGTGAATTTGTGTCATGAAATAAAGTTAAGTGATTGTTAGTTGAATGACCGTATATGGAATTAAATCTCATTCATTCCTTTTTCCCCTTCTTTCCTACTTGTTCACCCACTAACCACTCAATAACCAAGTCAATTTCATTTGTTTTCCTCATAACTTTCTGCTAAAAATAAATTATCTTATTTTTTCAAATAACTCCTCCTACCATTTCATTAGCCATATCCGACAAAATTATTTGTGGCAATTTTAAGTGCATTCATTATTTTCATTAGTGCAATTGTTTCACTTTCCTTTTGGAAAGAAGAGAAAACATATTTAATAAAAAAAAATGAGTGGAAAGAGGTGAGAAAATGTAGGGTAGAAATATATTACTACAAAAGTTCATATCATCGCATGTTTAGTCCAAGATGTCGCACACAACACTCTTCGATAAACTTTATGTTTGCAAACTACATTAATATAACACTATCAACTACTTTCAAAATATTTAAAAAAATATATACTTAATGTTTTTATCAAGAGCAAAGGTTTCATAATCATATGATAAAATAATTGTAATATCATGATAATAGAAAACTTCAGAACTTTAATTTCAAATGGTTGTTAGAAGTACTAATCTGACAGTCCATTCCGTGAAAACATTGAAAACTCACCATCCTTAAATTTGACATTCTTTCCTTGTAAAAGACACAATTTTTCAGGTATTTAAATTTAATGCAAATAGAGGAAATGTAAGATGAAAAGGAGAAAAAAAGAAAATTGGTTTACTGATCTCAGAGACTGTCACATCACCGAGTTGAAGATTCTCCTTTATATATATAAAAATAAAAGATGAAAATTTAACTTCACTTATATTATGCAGAATCTGTTGGATTTGCCACCTTGGGGCAAGCTATGTTGGCTTAAGATACAGTGCAGAGAATTCATTAATTCAACTATATTGTCACTAATCATTTGGAAACATGAAAACAAAAGCAATAGAGCAAAGGCAACAAACACAAAGTTAAACTGTGTTAATTACTGCCAGAAGTTGAGCTGAAAACATGATCAAATCTTTAACATAAAGTTTTCAGTCAAATTTAAAACTAACCTAAAACATTATATAAACCTAACCTAAAACATGATCATTGAATGCATATCCTCCTTCAGAGGGTTCTCTAAGGAGTTTAAAAACTATATCAGACATAGCAGATCTTAAAGCATCCAGCAGAGTTCTCTTCGATCCTGATGCTTTAACTGAACTCTGTATGATGTCTCGGTAGAATTAGTTTTTAGAGGTAAGCTGCCTCAAGTTATACTTGGACAACTCCTTGTACTTTTCAACAACTCCAAGCAAGCAGACAGTCTGCAAAATATGGAGAAAATAAGTATCAGACGATTGATGGTGAGATACAAACAAAAAAAGACAAATCAGTTTAAACAAGGTCTCGCGAAGGATTTCTTTGAACCTACACCTCACATTAATGAACTAAACCAAAACCGAGTCCTAAACTGCTGCACATTTGATTCAGGTCCTTAAAGAAACAGGAGAAAAGCCCTAAATGGTAGGGTTCTTTCAAACATGCTCCCTTCCATCCTAATTTTGGAGTCTCATTTTTGTTTGAGCATAATGGACCCAATGTGGTCCTGGGGTTGAAGCCATGGAAACGGTCTCTTACAGACATGCAACTTAAGATTGCATAAAGTAAATGTGGTTCGGCCCTTCACCTGACTCCATTGCATGGCATAAGCTTACTGCTGCGGGTTTTCCTTTATTTTGTTTGGGCACAACTATTAAGGTAAGAGTTAAGTTCCATATATTTTTTTTTTTTTTGATTTGCACCGGGTGTCCGAGCTCTTTGAGCCCCGACTAATCCCGGGGGTGCACAGGCCCTCGGCAAGGAGTTTCCCGCAAGTGCACCACGGTTAATTCAGGTTTTACCCAGTCCGATGGCCCTCAGAAATTGTTTGCACCCAGTGGGTTTCGAACTTGAGACCTTGAAAGGGAGCAAACCCCAAGGCTCAAGTCAATTGCCAGCAGGCCAACCCCTGAGGGTTTGTGTTAAGTTCCATATATTCTAAATGGAAGTGGATAAAAAATTGTAAATTAGTATTGGAAGTTGGAACAATCTGATTCTAACATCAAAGTACTACAGTTGAAAAGACTCTAGCAACTCAATCCACAAAATCGAGTTAAATTGCCTCCTTTCATGCTATTTTTGGTATAAAGAGGAATTCACTGAAGATATAGAATCAATTTTATAACTTCTAGAATCTTTGTGAGTAGAACAAGGATGGTTTTTGCTCTTTTTGAGAATGTAAAGATGGCTCTCGGTGTAGCCTTCACACCGATATATAATAATATATGTTACCATCTCAAAAAAAAAACTAGAAGAAAATATCTGGATCAAATTCTGTTGGAAACATTCCAAACTTGACAAATAAATAGTGACAAAGGAGACTATTTGTTAAACTGCACGAGGCTACCTTGTTACTAACTGCATATATTCTCAAAATGTTACTGCCATTCCTGCATTTGCTAGCTTCCCGGGAATGTTATTGCCATTCCTGCATTGCTAGCTTCCCATTATGTTCTAATGACATATCCAATTATCTCCTAATAAAAAGATTCTTGATATGAATTAATCTTAGCATTTCTGAATTTGGACCTTGCTAATAGGTTCCGCATGTGCTACAGGATCAATGAACAGAATAACCACATAATGAGTGATGTATAATGTTATTGCTGGAATGTGAATTATGCTGTTCTCTCCATCCGAAATGGCTACGGTAATGACTAAAGTAAAACAGGTTTCATTGAGGACTTCATTACAGGAAAGGACGATGGTTAGTATACACTCCAGACACTGCCCAAATCATGGAACACATGAACCTTGGGAAGAGAGTAAAATCTAGCTCTCAAGCACATCGCTCAATTGCACAAAGTCAAACTAAACTCTCTTGGGAGATATACCGAGTATAGATTCTCTTTGACAGTTTCTTCCTCTTTCGCTCTGAGCAGACAAGTAGAGTGTCTTTTGCATAATGCTTTGCATCAGTATTATCAAAAGCAAAAAGTGCAAAAAAAAGGGGTCCTTGGGGCTTTAAGCACAAAGCGTAGCTAAAGCGTGGGCATCAATGAAAAAAGGTGCAAAGGGAGAAAAATACAAATATAGTTTAGTCCAAGACTAACAATCATAATCATGGATGACAAACAAAGAAATTGAAAAAAATAAAAAAATGAAGTGAAATATCAATTGTTTAGTGTTGCCTCTTCAGAAGAGGCCCATTGGCAAGAAAGAAGTATGCCTTCGAACCTTGATGACAACACTGAAGCCCACATTCAGCGAGGCGAAGCGCTCAACACATTTTGAGCCTCGCTTCAGGGCTCAAGCGCACATTTGACAACGCTACTTTGCATACCAACAAAAAGAGAAGATGAAAGTGAAAATTCTGACCAATCCAGGGCACTCAGAACCTGAGTAACTGTATGGCAGAGAAATTCAAAAAACAATAGAGCACATTTATAAGCAATGATAAGTACCTTGACTATTTGAACCACTATGTTTATTTCAGGGTTGCTAAGATCAACTTTGTGAGGTGAAGGAACATATTTAGCCACAGCATCAATGATTTTCATCTTATTGATTCCAGTATTTGCTCGGGATTCATAAAGCACTGCAAACTGTGAGAAAAATTAATTAGGCTAGAAGCTTGATTTACCCTGCCGAAAAATAGCAAGTTAACTGCACATAAATGTGCACCACATATTTCCATCCTATATTCACATCTCTGACACTTATATATCAGAAAAACATTGAAAACGGAACTCCAATATCTAAAGAATAGTCATTGTGCAGCTGAAAGGTTCAGGATCAATTAAGTGCAAGGTCTCTTCTAAATGCATAACACATCCACAAAGGCAGTAATTGTAAAGTTTCAATATCATTTCCAGGTATACGTGTCAAACATTAGACAAAGATTTTCAATTAATGGCAAGAGAAGAGACTTCACAGTGAAAATAATGGTCCAGGAGGTATAAATAATACCCTCTTTGGAGTGTCGCTTTCAGCAGGTAGGTATTTTGTAATGAGAGGCATTATTGCTTTTCCAATTTCCTCCTCTGATGCATAACATGTTACTTCAACTGGTAACACTCGCAATATGAACCTGTTGAAGGTATGACATTCTTGAGTAATAGAGATAAGAAAAAGTAGCCTATATGGCATATGGCATATTCCACATTTAGAATATATATGGAATAAACTCAAAAAGTAAATATACTTGCAGAGATCTACGAATAAATCTTAAGCAGATGAAAGAACCTTGATACATGTTTCTTTGTCAAGGCAAGTGAGGACAGCATATGTTGAACGATTTCCTTAGGGTTGGGATCTCCATCTTTCTTGCTCATGTGAACAAACACAACACCATTGCAACCTGAGTCTAGGTAGCTAAAACGCCTCTGTTGGTTGAAAGAAAGCAACATGTTACAAAGATATATGCTGAGACAAATTACGAAGAATTATATTGAATCAAACACTATGTTAACTGGCACAGAGAGTTATATCTGCCAGAGTTGATGCTTTTAGTCTTAGATAAAATCAAATGAGAAACAACATAAAGTCAGGGCAAAAAAGAGTCTCTCTCTTTTTTGAGAAGCTAAATGATAGTAGGATTATTGCAAAAGATATATCAGCACTAAGATAGTGCAGTTTTGTACAAAAGTTTTAGTACAAGGGTATTCAGATAGAGAGAGAGAGAGAGAGAGAGAACTTTATTCCAGTAAATAAGACCATCTCAACCACAAAATCAAAGGAGAGGAAAACAATCCCAGCCCCTTTCAGTGAGAGATTATAAAGGCATTGCATTCCATTGTGCTCAAACAGAGATGGCCTGGCCCTAACAAACATCTAACATGAACTACCAAGGATAAGCAGAAAATGACACAGATACACACATAAAGAAGCTAAGTCATAGTAATAGACTTACATAGCATAGGAATTAAAGTTGTAGGCCTGCAGCTTACTTGAAACAAAAAGAAAAAAGTATATCCACTTACCTTGCTTTTGTCTCCCAACTCAGCAAGCTCAGCATCAATTAGTCTATCAATAGATTTCTCCTCTGTCTTACCAAATGCAATATGTCCAGCTTCTGCTGCTTCTTTTTCCACACATTGTTTCTTTGCAGGTGGCTCCCCAACTTCAATATCTTTCTGTTCAAGAGTATTCTGTAGCTCCTCCTTATTCTCAGTATTTTCTTGTATTAGTTCATCAGTAGAGGTGTTATCCTTGTTTTCAGACCCGGATTCACCAGTTTTTAAGCTGTCAATCTCATCATCAATTTTCTCTTGATGTTGCTCAATTTTTGAAGTCTCCTCCTTGGTCTGGTCCTCGTCATTCCCATTTTCTCCATCTTCATCATCACTACTAGAAGAATCAGAATACTTGAAAACAGTCTTTTTGTTTACAGGTTTTTCTGATAATTCTACCTGTCCTAAGTTTGAATTTGTTCCCTGCACCAGCTCTTCATAAAACTACACAAAATTTAAGAAGAAGAAAATCATGGGTCACATCACAACCAATCAATAAAACAAGAAAGCAATCTCTCTGTTTTAAGACTTCTCCACGAATCATACATCAGCCAAGCTTAAAATCTGAGCAAAGGCTTCAGAACTCATACTAAAGAGGCCAAAAATACATTGAACACAATTTCTTTTACAGCTTTTAATTCTTGATTGATGAATTCTCTGATTTGACATCCTTTAGATAATAGAAAGAGTATAGGAAGTCTCATGAACAAAAATGTCCAGTACAGAAGTGTGTTTTTAGACTCTTCCTAGACTACCTTATGAGCTTGTCCTTTCTGGTGTTCCAGGCATTGAAACTCGTCTTACTAACAGACATGGAACCATGGCAACTTATTGAAGTCCAAGGAAGTAATCATCATTACACAAAAACTAACTTTGTCCATTCTTTCTTACTCAAGATTCACAGCTGAGTCTGTATTTGATCTTTGTCTGAGATAATTGTCAGCTTACAATTTTCAACTAAGCACTTATTTGAGGACATGCATGAATAAAACTAACTACTTGTTTGACCACGACGAGCTAAAGAAATATGGATAAATACGACTTTACAGTGATGTCCATACTATACACGTTCAAAGTGATACTTATTTTGGTTCAAAGTGACACTTCCTTGCTTGTAAAGTCAGAAATATGGAATCAACTTTTCCAGGAAATAAGTTGAGCAAAAGGAAAAAATATACTACATAGTATGGAAAAATAGGTTAGACATCTTCATCCTTGATTTGTTTGGGTAAAATGTGGTTTCATTGCTTTCTTTTTGGAGCAACATAGCAAATTTCGATGTTGAGGCCATGATTGACTTTATTAGTTCTTTACACAACCTGTAAGAACTTCTTTGCATGTTCTCTTAGTACATGACAACATACTCTTTGATGCTGATATATAAAACTACCTTAGTTATCAAAAAATATGCTGTACAGACAAAACGTTAAAGATTTGGAAGACATTGGACCATTATTATGTCAAAAATTCATTATAGAGCAGAAGTAGAATTGCGAGAAATGAAAAAATGATCCCTTATGTTTTCGGGTAGGTTTAAAATAGTCTCTTAAATGTACACCTGAGGAACTTTGGTCCTTAAGTTTATCAAAATGACACTTTTTATCACCAAAACAATTAACAAACTTTAGTTGGTAGATTTAACGGGAACTATGAAAACAAAAATTTGATTAGAAACACCAGTCCATCAAATCTCAAAAATTGCAACACCAAATAATTGCACAAGATACCAGAGACGAACCAAAAAAGCAGAACTTGCGCCTCAAAATTGCACCAGAAACAAGAAAATAGACCAAAAATACCAGAAACTGCAACCAAAAAAAATACTCCAAGTAGCTCTCATTAAGTACAACAATCAAAGTTGTTAAATATTTGATTAAAAACTGAAAATGCTGACTTCTGAGAAACTTAAATGACGAAAACTGCTCAGAGATACATATGTTTAAAAGACTACTTCAAACCTATCTCAAACATCAGGGGCCATTTTTGTCATTTTCTCATAAAATTGCAGAGACATGGAAAATTTCACGCAATATCTAACTTGGACACTTGGATCTCCTGGGAGGAATCCAACCTGATAACTTTGAAAGGTACGAAACCTGAATTGGATGATCACCAAGAACCACAATATCCTTTTATCCTTTTAGACAGTGACAGAGCCAGAACTTCTAACAAGGAGATTCAAAAGAAGTGCAAGAATGTCATACTTAGGACATAAAGCAATTTTTGAACCACCTTTACTACATTTAAAACTTCTGTTATGTCAAGGGGATTCAAAAATTTATATATATACAAAAAAAGATGTTTGGTGAATCCTGCCTATTTGCACCATCTAAATTTTGATGAAAGGGGATTCAACTGAACCCCTTTGTGAAACTTAGATCCGATGCTGCTTCTGGAGTCACTACCAATAGCAACAAACACAATGATTTTTCTGGACATCACATTTTGGGCATCGGTTTTTGCAAGACTAATTATAACTTGTTTAGAATTAATAGAAATGTTTGCAGAAACTAAATTCTAATCGGAGATAAAAACAAACGTCTTTCTCAATCTAGTTACTTGTACTTTGTCCATAAAGGAGGGAACTGTGATGTTCAATCAAGTAAAATATCAACTTCTAATATTCCATAGATATCTAAATTTCATTTCTACAACAACAAGTGGGGTCGGGGGAGGGTAGAGTATACACAAACCTTACCCCTACCTCAAGAGGTAGAGGGGTTGTTTCCAGTAGACCCTAGGCTAAAGGAAAAGATGGAAAAACAAGAAGACAAAGTATGCTCTAGATTCATTTCTGAACAACATAAATCACCACGTCTTAATTATCTTCGAAAATTAGTCAAATTAACCCTCATAAGCAAAACAGAAAGACTGGAATGGAAGAAAGTAAATGAAGTAAACATATTTAACTAGTGAATGCAGAAATGAATATCTTCAAGACACATTAAAGTAGTAAACACACAATAATTTCAAGATAAGCATAAACAAAGAAACTTTAAAGGGGATTCTTATTCTAAGTAGCTACCTAAAGAGTTTGATTCCCCAAATCGTAATTCCCTCCCCATTTACTGCACCCCCAATTTTATTTTTATCAAAAAAGAAAGCAACTTTAAAACTATACATACAGAGTCGATAACATTAACAGCTTCTTGAGAGGCTTGTCGTTCCCTTCCACCATCACATGTTATATAAAACCCTTGAACTCCTGGACGTAAAGGGTATCCACCTTTCTTCACTGATTTCTATTTTATGCAACAAAAAACCATAGTTAGTTACCAATTAACTTGTCAAAAAAGACAGTTTTTTTACATCTATTGATCAAGAAAAAAGAAAATGATTAAGGAGGCTAACATTGTTTGGACGATATCGTTGCCTATTCTTGTTGTTACTCTTCGTTTTTTGCTTTGATTTGTTGTCTGTAGCCATTGAAAACGAGAGCAAAACAGTGGCTGCAGTTGCGGTGAAGAGGGACTCTACAGAAAGGAAGAATATTATTGAATTTTTATTTAGAGAGGAAATGGATCAAAGCCCATTAGAAGATAAAAGGCCCAATTAATGTTTTTGAACATAATCGTGGTTCGGTAAAGTGTATAAAAATAGGAAAATTACAGAAAATGGCAAACTTCATTATATATTAAATTAATATATTTTATTTAATTTTTATGGATATATTTAATTATTAAATAGCAAATACTAGGATTTTTTACCCTTTTTACGATTTCACTCTTCCTTAGTTCCCACTTTCAAATCTTTTCTTTCATTATCCCCCAAAATTATCGTATATCTCTCGTTATTCTCCTTGCAATCACTGGCTCTTTATCCCTAAAATCTTTATAATCAACGATTTCGGCTTGATTTTCGGAGATTATTTGTGATTTAGATTTATCAGATATCTTCTAATTCCATTTTTTTTATCTTTTTTCATTGAAGGTCTTATATACGTTTCTACTATCTTCTTAGGGTTAGGGTTGAAGTTCCCATATAACATAGAGATTTTTGCTACTCAAGTCGAGATCAGAAGGTTATATAGAGTTTTTCTCTGTAAATACCAAGAAAAGGAAAGAACAGTTAAGGAACTGATGCACCGTACAAATGTTTCAACAAATGATGAAAGAAAAATTAACGTAAATACATATCTCAGCAAGAGTTTTAGATATAGCAAGAAAACATGAGTTGCTCTATTGAAGAACATAAAAGGAGTTGCAAATAGTATGAGCATGTCAAAAGTTGATAAAGAAATTGAGATACATGTACTGATGGAGTAGAAACAGAATTCGTCCCAATGGATTAAAGCGCGGCAGCAAGGAAAGATTCACAAAGAATTCACAGTTTTGCAATTGTGTCAGGAAATTCAAGCTCATGAAGGCTCCATATGGACCATAAGATACGCCGCGGATGGTCGGTATCTAGCAATTGCAGGGGAAGACATGGTGATTCATTTATGAAAAGTACAAGAATGTGATGTTATGTCTACAAAACAATCCGATGATCGAATTCTATTAGTGACACACCAACAGCTGGAAGTAATTCGGATAGTCCACCTCTGCCAGTTATGACTAATATGCAATCAGAAAAAAGGAAAAAGGGGAAGACTTCTAATAAAAAGAAGGGAAATTCACTTCCAGAGTATGTAAATGTACCTGAAATTGTATTTTCTCTCTCAGAAAAATCAGTATGCACCTTCAGTGGTCATCAAGATGATGTCATGGACCTATCTTGGTCAAGTTCTCAGGTCAGTTTTCATGCTCGTAACAGTTTACTACTCTGTTTCCTTCTAATCAGTATAAAAAATGATACTTTTCTATATCTACACCAAACTTCTTAACTCTAAGAATTCATATTGTCCTTAATGACATGCTCTTATAGACATAGGGATGTGGATGTTTACACATTAGTGATATGTGTCAAAGGTATTTATTTATTTCTATAACTCAACGGCAGTCAAACTATATCGTATAAAATGAAATGGAGTGAGACAAAATATCAATTGTTGAACAAGAAGGAAATATCTGACAAGAAGATTATTCCACTGAAATCTTGACATGACATGCTAGATGAAATTTTGAATCAGCAACTTCATTCATACTAGGGAAATACTTTATTTATTTTTATGGATATATTTAATTATTAAATAGCAAATAATGTGGATTTTTTTTTCCTTTTTTACGCTTTCACTCTTTCTTAGTTCCCACTTTCAAAGCTTTTCTTTCATTATCCCCCAAAATCATCATATATCTCTCGTTATTCTCCTTGCAATCACTGGTTCTTTCCCCCTAAATCCTTACAATCAATGATTTGGGCTTGATTTTCAGAAGTTATTTGTGTTTAGATTCATCAAGTATCTTCTAATTCCATTTTTTTTCTCTTTTTTCATTGAAGGTCTTATATATGTTTCTACTATCTTTTTAGGGTTGAAGTTGAAGGTTGTTTTCACCATTACAATGGCGGAAATCACTACTCCTAAGAAGGTCACAAGAGGTACACATTATTCTGATAAATGTTTGAAAGGAATACCTTCGTTTGATTTGTGTATCACTCAAATGCAAGCACAAATTTTAGGCTCTCTGCTGCGATGGAGATCGAGAAGCGATCAAAGTTTCAGAATGACCTCATAACTTTGAATCTGAATGATGAATCAGAAAGGGCTAATTCTTCCAAGAGGAAAAAAGGTTAAAAAAACCTACGGTGGATGAAACAAAAATTAACAAGAGGAGAAAAGTCAATACTTTTGTTTCTGGTAGGAGTGAAAAAATGTAGTTAATGAAGAACATGAAGAAGAAATCGAGGTATGTATATTTTTCAATTTTTACATAGTAGAATACTTACATACATATGTAATTGTAGTGTATCGGTTTCAATATGTCATATTTGAATGGGTTGTTCAATACGGTCAAACAAATATCTTAATTCTTTGCATTCAATGTATGTTAAACAATTGTCATATTCATGTCAATATTCTATAATTTGAACAGAAAGATGGAATTGAGCGGGCAAATAACATCAAGAGAAAAGAAGTTCTAACAAAAGAGAAAACATTCTTGACAAGAGACGAAAAGTCAAAAATGTTGCTTCTAGTAGCAATGGTAAAAAAGTTATACAAGAAGACCAGGATGAAGAAATTGAGGTGTGTATATATTACTTTCAAATTTATATACAGTAGAATACGTATACACTTGTTACTTCTATTGTATTAGGTGTCGTTGTCAATTGGGCTCTCTTTTATACATTTATAAATCAATACTTTATATTGTTCAACCAAAGATCTTATTGGTGTATTCAATATATGGTAGAAAATTGTTCGTTTTCATATGAATGTTGTGTAAGTTGAACAGGAAAGTTTATAATAGAATAAATACTTTTCAAATTATTATACTATGGAATACTTATACACATTGAATACTTATATTGTATTTGGGGTTATTGTCAGTTGTATTTGAAATGTAAGTTGTTAATGTAATTGGTAGTTAAATGTAATGTTAGTTTCTCTTTTTTTTTAGAATATTTAAATACTTGAATACTTTTCAATCTTTGGATACTTTAATTGCATTTTGTGTCACTGCCACTTATTTGAATATGTTGTATTTTATGTATGCATAGAATCAAGTTTTATGTTTTAGATTTGTATTTGACTATTACCAAAGTCTTAAAATTTTGATTAGTTTTAAGTAGTAATTAATGTAATGTAAGTTAATGTAAGTGTAATTTCATATTATTGTATTTTCTCTATGGAGGGAATAAAATTTTGTGTGTTAGATCTCCCGATCGAACCCCCGTACATTCAGGTATATGCAAACCATAACATAGTTACTGATTTGAAGAGGAATCTTATACCGATCTAGTTCAATCTATTCAAGGATACATGTTTTGGGGTGTATATCAAAATGCACTAGTGTCAAGCGCAAGCGCAAATTTTTAGGTGCTTCATGGTTTGTGAATTGGTGGACAGTTCCCCAGACAAAATGTTGATTCATATAAATCATACCACACTCCGTTTCGTTATCAAAGAATTTTCCATCATTACTGGACTGAACTGTTTTGCTGATGAAGATGATTTCTTATTCGACGCAAGCGAGCCGAACAGAATTATTGAGCAGTACTTTGAGGGTAAAAGTACTATCAAAAAGGCAAAGTTGATCACTAAGTATAATACAAAGGAATGGGGTGAGGGGAATGATGATGATGCTGTTAAATTTGTAATTTTTTATTTTTTCAATACGTTCATCTATTCTAGTGAGAAGAAAAGTTCATCAATTTCAAGGATACAATTTGATCTAGTTGAGAGCGGTCAATACCATAAATATCTATTGAGATCCTTTCTTGAAGTTGGTCAAGAGTATAACAAAAAAAAATGAATGAGATGAAACAATACTACAGAATTGTTGGTATGCCTCTTGCTATGCAAGTTTGGTTATATGAATATTGTTCTGTTGTTGATCCAAAAATTACAGAAATGAAGACCAATCGTATTTTCAGACTGATTAATTAGAGGACCAGAAATAGTGGGCCACATTATGAATTCCTCATGGAAGGACTGTTCAATGATAATGGCAATTCGATAATTTATCTTTTCATTATTCAATTAACTTATTCTTATGCATATTGTTATCTTTCAATATAATTATCAAGAACCAATGTTTTGTGTACAGTTAAAATATCAGAACATTCATCCTTCACTTGAGGAGATTACATTTTATCAGCTTCCAGCGAAAAATGACGTGATTCCCGAGAATGCTTCTAAAAAAGATGGTGACAAAGACGAGGATGATTTCACTTCAAAATCTCCAACTAATAATACAAACAATAAAGATAAAGGAAAAGTGAAGGTAACTACTCCATTGTCAACACCGATAAAAAAAAATGAGTATGCATGTTAGTTTGAGTTGTAAGGAGAAAACACAATCAATAACACGTGTTAAAGACAGAAAAGAAGACACCCTTTGGTCTTGTTTCAACCCCCATGAAAGACACTAATGTATCAGTACATAACTTGCATAACCTGCTCGATACTTATGTCAATCTTACACCATCTGTGGGTTCGAAACAATGTCCATATATGGGTGGTGTAAGATTGACATAAGTATCAGGCAGGTTATGCAAGTAATGTATTGATACATTAGTGTCTTTCATGGGGGTTGAAACAAGACCAAAAGGTGTCTTCTTTGATGTCTTTAACACATGTGTTACTGATGGTGTTTTCTCCTTACAACTCGAACTAGCATGCATACTCATCTTTTAATCGGTGTTGAAAATGGAACAGTTTTCTTTATTTTTCCTTTATCTTTATTGTTTGACTTATGAGTTGGAGGTTTTGAAGTGAAATCATCATCTTCATCTTTGTCGCCATTTTTTTCAGAAGCATTCTCGAAAATCGCATCATTTTTCATTGGAAACTGATAATATGCAATCTCCTTAAGTGAAGGATGGATGTTCTAATATTTTAATTGTACACAAAACATTAGTACTTAATAAGTATACTGAAAGATAACAATATGTATAAGAATAAGTTAATTGAATAATGAAAAGATGATAAATTATCGGATTGTTGTTATCACTGAACATTCCTTCCATGAGGAATTCATAATGTGGTCGACTGTTTCTGGTCCTCCAATTAAACAGTCTGGAAATACGATTGGTCTTGTTTTCTGAAATTTTTGAATCAACAGCAGAACAACATTCATATAACTAAACTTGCATAGCAAAAGGCATACCAGCAATTCTGTAATATTGTTTCACCGCATCCATTTCTTTTGATATGCTTTTGACCAACTTCAAAAAAACATCTTTTCCCCATAGATATTCATGGTACCGGCCGCTCTCAACTAGATCAAATTGTATCCTTAGAATTGATGAGCTTCTCTTCTCACTGGAATAGATGAACGTACTGATAAATTACAAATTTAAAAGTATCATCATCATTCCCCTCACCCCATACCTTTATTTTATACTTACTGATCAACTCAGCCTTTTTTGTAGTACTTTTACCCTCTAAGTACTGCTCGATAATTTTGTTCGGCTCACTTGTGTCGAATAAGAAATCATATTTATCAGCGAAGCAGTTTAATCTAGTAATGATGACAATTTTTTTAATATCAAAACGTAGTGTGGTATGATTTATACGAATCAATAGTTCATCTGTGGAACTGTCCACCAATTCTCAAACCATGAAGCACCTAAAGATTTGTGCTTGCGCCGACACTCGTGCATTTTGATATACACCCCAAAACAAGTATCCTTGAATCGATTGAACAGGGTCGGTGTAAGTTTCTCCTTCAAATCAGTAACTATGTTATGATCTGCATGTACAGGGGTTTGATCGGCAATCTAACACATAAAATTTGATTCCCTGCGTAGAGAAAATACAATAATATGAAACTACACTTACATTACTACTTAAAACTAATCAACATTTTAATACTTGGTAATAGTCATATACATATCTAAAACATAAAATATGATTCTATGCATACAACATATTCAAATAAAAGTGGCAATGACACAAAATGCAATTGAAGTATCCAAAGTTTAAAATGTATCCTAGTATTCAAATATTTCAAGAAAAGAAGCTAACCTTACATTTAACTACCAGTTACTTTAACAACTTACATGTTCAAATACAGCTGACGATAACCCCAAATACAATAAAAGTATTCAAATGTGTATAAGTATTCCAGAGTATAATAATTTCAAAAGTATTTACTCTATTATAAACTTTCTTGTTCAACTTACACAACATTCTTATGAATACAAACAATTGTCTACCCTACATTAAATACAACATTCAGATAATTGGTTGAACAATATAAAGTATTGATGTATAAAAGAGAGCGCAATTGACAACGACACCTAATACTATAGAAGTAACAAGTGTATACGTATTCCACAGTATATAAATTTGAAAATAATATATACACACCTCAATTTTTTCATCCTGATCTTTTGTATAACTTTTTTTACCATAGCTACTAAAAGCAATATTTTTGACTTTTCGTCTCTTGTCAAGAATGTTTTTCTCTTTTGTCAAAACTTCTTTTCTCTTGATGTTATTTTCTCGTTCAATTCCATCCTGCTGTTCAAATTATAGAATATTTACATGAATATAACAAAAAAAAAATTACCACTATCAGTATAGAACAACCCATCCAAATATGACATAGTGAAACTGGTACACTACAATTACATATATATGTAAGTATTTTACTATGTAAAAAATTAAAAATAAACATACCTCGATTTTTTCTTCATGCTCTTCCTTAACTACATTTTTCCGCTCCTACTAGAAACAACATTATTGACTTTTCTCCTCTTGTCAATTTTTCTTTTATCCATTGTAGGTTTCGAACTTTCTTTCCTCTTGGAAGAATTAGCACATGTGGGTTCATCAATCAGATTCAAAGTTATGGGGTCATTATGAAACTTTGATCGCTTCTCAATCTCCATCGCAACAATAGACCCTGAAATTTGTTCCTTTCAAACATTTATCGAAATAATGTGTACCTCTTGTAACCCTCTTAGGAGTAGTGATTTCCGCCATTGTAATGGTGAAAACAACCTTCAACGCTAAGGAGATAGTAGAAATGTATACAAGACCTTCAATGAATAAAGAGAGAAAAAAAATTAAATTAGAAGATACCTGATGAATCTAAATCACAAATAAACTCCAAAAATTAAGTCAAATCATTGATTGTAAAGATTTAAGGGAGAAAGAGCCAGTAATTGTAAGGAGAATAATGAGAGATATACGATGCTTTTGGGGGATAATGAAAGAAAAGCTTTGAAAGTGGGAACTAAGGAAGAGTTAAAGCGTAAAAAGGGGCGAAATCTTTTTTATGTATGTAAAGTAGTATTTCCTATTTAATAATTAAATATATTCATAAAAAATAAATAAAGTATACTATAGCTATATTAATTTAATATACGTGGAGTTTGTCATTTTCTGTAGTTTTCCCAAAATAAGTATTATTGAATAACGTGTATTTATAATGTTGTGATTAGAAGTGTTGAGATTAGATATATTAAGACTATTTTTCATTCACTATTTGTTTTGATGTATCTGTCTTTATTCATGTCATGATTTTTGATAGTATCATGATTTGTTATATATTAGTTATACGCATTGTAATACTGAATAAGATGTATAATTCATGTGTTAGTATACAGAAGCTAAAAATTTTATCAAATAAAGAATTAAATAATACCATAATTAATATATGTATTAGATTCTCTAATACATTCTATCAAAAAACCTCTAAGTTTATCTCAAATCCAAATCATTTGGGAATTGGGATATTAACTTCAACTTTTCTCTCTCCCTTGACAACGGTGGGCAAACCAACCTAGTTTGAAATTAAAGCATAATTGTATAGGTACTTTTGTAATGCGCGATCACAAGTTAACAGAATAAGTACTTATGCACTATCACTAGTACGGGTGTTTGTGTGGTGCGCAATCATTAGTTGAGGATTTCAAAAAACACAATGGTCAACAAAAGCATATTACAACTTAGTCCTTTGATGGTGAAGCTAATTGATAATAGGTTTACAGAATTGAGATACATGAATAATGGATGATAATGTAATATGAATTGTACAGATAACAAAACATAATTTAGAGACGAGGGTTAGAGAATCATGAAATATTCTGACATGATTCTCTTTGGGATTAGGAGAGTAGTTTTGTAAGATTTAAATGAGTCAGTTATATGTTTATTTTCGTCATAATTAATATTTCAAGAATTAAGAAGTTGTAAAAGTTGTACCTCATTGCACATAACTAAATATTTTGATGGCAATAGAAGGCTTTTCAATTATAGCCTCATACAGCATGTCACTTCGTTGACAGGACCTTTTCTATCGAACATAAGAGTATGCATCCTTAAAAGAAGAAAAATAACATTTACAAGAATTTGAACCTTACATCTAATCTTGACCTTGATAACTCTATTTTTGGTAAGATGAAGCAATTGAGTTTATATTTCTTTTTAAACCGCATTGTTCATGAGTAATTTGACTGAAATCGTGGTTTAGTTTGATTGAAATCATAAATTATTTTATTTTGGGGGTTTAATTTAGTGGGTCAATCCGGATTTAAAGAGGAAATCGTGTAATTCAATTGAAATCAAGTAATTGAAGTCGATTTGGGAAATATGACCAATGAGGGGTATTTTTTAATAATTTCATAACGGCATAAGTATATTTTAATCCTATAAGGATAAACTTACATATAAAAGACTAATAGTACTTTTGACTGTTCTTCCTTCTAAAATTTAATAATAAACAAATAAGATCTTGACAATGCAAATACATACCATCCCTATCTACTAGCTAATTTGATAACACTGATCTGTGAGACAAAATTACTATCTATCACATTTTGTCTCCTATGGTTTAAATAGGACTTAAAAAGAGCAACTTTCTTAAAGCACGCCTGTATAGGTGTTAATTACTCAATGTATCAATAGTTTAATAATTATGTATTTTTTGAGTTGTCTTTAGGTACAATGCATTTGCCTCATACACCATATTTAGCGAATGTATTTTGCCTCTCTTCTCTCTAGCTCGTCTCCCTTCCTCCCTCCCTCCATTGTCCCTCTACTTATTTGTATCTATATTTCATAATTTTATATATTTGTATATCCGGTATCAAATATGCATTGTCGTATCAAATGTATCTACGTATATGAATTTATCTAGTGTATTCAATATCAATTTCATGTATCCAACATAAAGATGCAACATTCAAATAAATAATATAAAATTTGAATAAATAAAATAGTTTTTGTTGTTTTAAAAAGCATATATACTACTCTCTTCATTTTAATTTGTTTGTCTTACTTTCTCTATGCATAATATCAGGTGTATCTTTGCATAGTTACATATTAATTTTGAGAGTGCACTGATATATATTTTAAAATAATATTAAGAGAGGGTTGATGCCCATTTATTCAAATAAATTCAGTCAATATTAACAAATTAGGCCTAATCTAATGACCAGGCCCAAAACGAACAAATAAAAAGGAAACAAAATAGATCAACTAAACAAAAGTCAGATAAAATCTGGACCAACATAGAAATAAATGCCTCTTTCAGTTTCGTCTGAATTTCACTTGTATGCAATGTTGGCCATGGCGATCTCGCAGAAGGGAAGAGACACTAAATTTCAATCAAAAACATCCAAAGAAACTGAAAGAACTTGGATAAAATCCAACTTAGACATTTCAAACTCTCACAAATGTCATGAACTCTGATTCCAATAAAAAAAATCACCTCAAACTTTGTGTCTGGTAAGTTCTCTTTTAGATCTTAGTATCCCCAATCACAAATCTAAAGAAATTGAATTTTAAGTCTATTTCTCATGAGTAATAAACCATCATCAACATTTATTTCCCAAGATTGAGTTTTCGCTAATACCACTAGGGTGGCAATTTCAGCCTATATTAATGAAATGAGTCCATTTAACTCATATTTAATGACTTGGATCACTCATATTTTAATTGGATAAATATGGGTTTCAAGCTATTTTAAGAGTTCCTACAAACATGGTCAAAATGGATAAAATATGGGTATCCATAAAGACCCATAATAGATCACTCACTTCTCACTTCTACTCAAAATTCTAAATTATGCTAAAAATTAAAAATTCTAATATTAATTTATTTTTCAAAAAAAATTGGAGGATGGGTGGGGCTG
>NW_006239312.1:342981-367329 GCF_000226075.1 Solanum tuberosum | reverse complement strand
GTGGGGGTGGGGTGGTAGGGGTAGGGGTAGGGTGGAATGGTAGAGGTTGAGGTATTAACAACTTAGCTTTGATTTAATATTTTTTGGTTTTAGGAGATTAAAGTGGGTTACAACCATTTTATCCAAATCATATTTGACCAAATCCATAATTACCCATATTTTATATGGATGGATTGTGATCCAATTCATTTAACTCAATCCATATTCAATCCGATCCAAACCACCCATTTGCCACCCCTAAATACGACTAATGTAGGAGATCAAGGATGGCTAGTCATTGACAAGAATTCTGTATTGAGACAAAGGTAAATTGCTAGTGTAGCTTCTGATTACTAGTGTGATGAATTAATTTATTGCCCTAAAATCTTTATTTTGAAATCTTCTAATTCATAGATTAGGAATTTGGGCCTTCTCCATTTTCAATATAGTTTTAGCTTATGTTGGTAGATCTTGTTTTGAATTATGTATCTGATATGATTAATTAGTACTTCCAAAATAGAAAGCTTGATTAGTTATAAAATCAACAAGTTGATTGCCTTCCCTAAATGTGTGTCCCACTCATACTACATCAGCTAATGACAACATTATGTGTTTTATCCTTTGTACTTCACTGACTATCACCCAAGGTACCTTTCAAATGCCATTAAGAACCTTAGTTAGGATTAATGAATCAATTTCCAAAATCACTGATATATCAATATATCTTTGATGTTCTAGTGTATCTGTGCATATATGCATCTATTTGGTGTAATTATGCCTTCACAAACATCCCTTTAATGGCTATCCAATATCAATAACGTAGCAGAAAGAGGAAAAAGAGAGACAGATGGAGAGGGAAAGGGAGAGACAAGGTTGTCGAAGGCATACGAAGAGCTGCCAGAGAACACTAGGCTCAATGAAGGTATTGCTAATTTGGATGAAGATGAGAATGTTGCTGATGTTTACATTTGAGTATGAAAACGAAAACATCAACAAGATCTAAAATGAAACATAGAAAAAACTTATCTTCAAAGCATTCCCTTAGAGAACAACAAACTGGATAAAATTGTCAAGACAAATATCTGCCTCATCGGAATCCTAGCTCCGGTGATAGAAAAAAATCTAAAACTTTTAATGCCATAGGCTTAGAATTGACAGGCAACCCCAAAAACAGAAAAATAATGTCAAAAACATTTCTCCTAAAGTAGCCTCACACCTCCGCGTGTGACAGTTACCCATCATAGGAGCCAAACCAACACATAAACAACGCATCGCATCTCATCAGCACATAGCTGGGATATAGTGGTGGCATTAAGATTTAAGAAACAAAGTTTTAGCTGCAGACAACTCCAAGGAAGGAGAAAGGTTTTCCTCTTTCTGGAAAAACAAGGAAACGTCTAATGTTGCAAGTGAGAAAAACTCACCTCAAAAGGCAGCAATGACTCTAAAGAAGGAAGACTTCTTTGTATTTCAATGTCTTTACATCCCATGTGAATGCAAAGGGGTATGTATACAAGTTAAACCTAACTGAGCAAGCAAGGAAAGTCTATCAATTCCAACAAAGATAGATATTCTATTCCTATAATTACGCCACGAAAAGGTAAATAAAGTTTTCTAAATCAGGTTGACTAATTAACACAATCAACACTAATCTAATTTTCCCCCTCCAACACCTACAAATTGATCTGAAACTAAAATTTCCTCTGACAACAATTCAATTCCATCAACAATAGCTCTATCTACTACAGATGGGGATGACCATTGCTTTACCATTCCTCCCTCTGTTGATCATTTGTTAATAAAGGTAATCCTGTTTCTGTAAAATCCATTCCAGACTTGGATAATGTACATCCTGTCACAATGATTGTATTTACTCCATGTCTTCCCTCGGATTCAACTCTATAGCATCATCATTCAGCAAGGAGCTGTCATTAGATGTCAACAACTCATTCGACACTCTCTGATCCTCCTTCTTGATAGGATTGACATTGTCATTCAATAAGCCCGGTTCCTCAGGAAGTACAATATCCATCTCGCTACAGCTATCAGTAGTTTCTCTTTGCTCTGAACTAATAATAGGCAAACTTCCATTCTCCACATGGCATGAATCAAGAGGAGTCCCTTGCGGACACTTTTCACCACTATCACCAGTAAAACAAGATCCTGATTCATCATTCAAATGAGATTTCTGTTCTAGTGGTCCCTTACTTGAGACAAGTTCAATGTCACATGTTTCATCTGCAGCTCTACACTCTGTACCCTCCAACATAACCTGCTTACCCTTGCTATCGGACGCATGCAAATGAGCACAAAAAGGAGGGGTCCTTTGCCGACATTCGTGGCACTTGAATCCAATTAGCTTAGTAATTCTTTCAGCTGTAAGACCGAAAGCATCTCCATGGAACCAGTCTGCAGGATGGAGTAATCAGAAAGGAAAATAAGGTAAGCTACAAGATAGAGACAGAAAAGAAGAAAACATGGAAAATATATAAATGCACCCAATAACAGAATTCCACAAGTGCAATGAAGATATATGAGTCTCCTGACTAAGAGACATACTTTTTTTGGTAAGACTAAGAGACATACTTGAAAAGGTTGAAATGTCTTTTTCAAGCAACTCCTGAACACAACTTAAATAATGTAACTCGTGAAAAAGAAGGGGAGCTTAACCAAAAAGGGATTTAACAGAAACAACTATTGATCGCTTGTCTTGTGCAGTACTTCCTATAAAATCTCTCGTCACATCATAAGTTGCGCGGACTCTTTATTTTTGAAGCCGCACCCGTGTCGACATGAGACGGGTGCGGGTGCAGGATACGTGTGAGATTCGATCAACCCACATCAGGTACTTTGACCAAAGTCGATGGACAAATTTTGGGGAAAATTGAGATTTTGATAAAAGATAAAATAGAATTAAGACGTGAGAAATGGCACACCTTAAATATTATAGTCCCTTTGTCTCTCTTTTTAGCTATTCCTCTTGGTCAATATTCATTGCTTCATGTTTCAAGCCAAATAGAGAGAAACTAGGAATTCAAACGGTTGTGTTCTGACTTTTGGTAGACAGTAGCAACGATGTAAGGAGAGTTGGTGGAAGGCCTTGAATGACTTTCTTTTTCTTTTCTTTTTTGAGGGGAAGAACCAGAGAGCTTGAAAGAAGAAGTTGGGGGACTTGGGAAAGACGACCTAGAAGATCTTTCAAAATTTGGAATATCTTTATAGCTCTATTTTATAATTTTGGATTATTTAGCCGAATCCCAGCACCCGTATCCATATCTGGATCCGTACCCCCAAATCTTAAAATTTAGTTTTTGCCGAATCCAACCCTTGGATTCGCATACGCTGATACGCATCGGATACCCACCCCCGAGTCCAAGCAACTTAGGTCACAACCACACTCCAGTTCAACTGTTTATAAAATAAGTAATAAGTTCAACTGTTCATAAAATAAGTATTCACATTATCCCTTATCAATTCTTGTTTAAAACTACAAACTGAGACAGCAGGCTCAGAGGAGACCAGACCCACGATCAACAATGTTATACTAGATAATGTCACATCATTTGTTAAACATGATGAACAACAGAAAATACATGAATGCATTGCTGCAGGGAAACAATTCAAGATATAGGAGAGACAAAAACCAACTCAAGATATATGGTACAGAGTCACCAACAAGATAACCAAAGGGATCGCGTACATATGCACTGAATAAAATCCTCCTTACCTCCACAAACTTCACATGCAATGTAATTTGAAGTAGGTGTATATTCTAGTTCACCACAAAGACAACACTTTGGCTGATCAGCTGTGCCGCCCAACTCTCCAGAAAGGACAAGAAGCTTTTTACTCCTGAAGAGTGTCACTCTTTCATCTTTTGGCTTTTGTGAGAGCAATAGACCATTCAGCCAGTAAATCCGACATAACTGCATTCTCTTCCTCCGCCAAGCAACTTCTGCTGGTTTCTTTTTCTCTGATATGTCAACTTTTGCCTGTTTCCTAGGCCTACCCCTCCCCCTTCCAGATTTTGTTTGTTTACCTTTCTTGCGTCCTATTTTTTTGTTTTGCACAACTACAAATTTAGCCCTCCTAGCAGAACGTCTGAGGGGTATAACAACAGGCTTCTTTTTGCTACTCAGCAACTGTGCTGGCTGTTTATTTTTGGTGCCTCCAGATATAATCTTTAAGCGCAGCGGTCTCAAGGCTTTTGATGCTTCCTCACTCTTTTGCATCTCTATCCTCCCCCTCTTGACATTCTTTCTCACATTATTCACATCCATACACTTGTGACATGTATGCTTAAACTCAGCAGCAACAACTCCAGTTGACTTTCTAACATGTCGTTTATGGAAGAAACCTGAAGAAATGACAAATTCCAGATCAGTTGCAAAAAATGTGGACAAAAGGCAAGGGGGTGTGGAAGCAGGGATGAAACTAGTGACCTATTAAATTTTGAAGTATTTGAATCAACATATGTAAAAAGGAAGAAAATAAACAAAATCTACATGAAACTGCATAACAAAAACGATGGAAGGGATACAGGAAACTCAAGGCAGAAATAAGTCTTACCATCAAACAAAAAAGTATTGAAGCCTTGACACTAATTGAAGGGATGACTTTTTACAATTTACCTAGGAATACCCTAACAGTGCCCATCATGTGTGGACTGAGATTTCAGCTATCATGTGGATATTCAATGATAATTTATTTTACATGCCCCAATACCTATTGAATTATGTAATTTTCTCAACTAATAAAAGTTTTTTAGTGATGGAAAACTTTTTATTTATAGAGAGATGTACACATCAAACAAAGAAAAGGCAGATAGGAAATCATAAAAGGAACACAATTACTATGCTATGACATCAAGCATTTCTGTCAAAACTCAAAACTAAGAACAGAAACTAAAACAACAACATTCCAACACGTGAACAGCAGTCCCGAAATCTGACAACGTGACAGGTCGTCTTATGAGCCACCTATTGTACCCTGTAGGGTTTCAGCTGTTCACGTTGTCAGATTTGAATCATACTCCCTAACACTTGAGATTTCAGGACTGCTAGGGAGTATGATTCATATCTGACAATGTGAACATCAGAAACCCTGCAGGGTATAAAGGTGCTACATAAGACGACCTCCCAAAACCAATTCACTGGGCCTTGAAAAAAATCAACCAATTAAAAGCATATATTTTTTCTTGTTTTGATAGAGTATACCATGTAGATACCAATAGGGTTCCCAAGAATCAATTCTATCAGTATGTCATGTTACTCCCCCAATATTTAACATGACATTGAATGGCATTAGTTACTTGATGGATTTTAACATATTTATAAAATGATCACTTGACAGTTCACAAGCAGGTAGAGCAGTAAGAAAGTTCTATTAGGAGAAACTTTAAGTGCTCACCTTTGCAGTACTGACAGCTTACAGCCTCCCTGCAAATTATAAAAGAAAATTAATCTTATGAATATTTCAGAGGTAAAACATCCAGCAAAAATAGAAGTCCAAAATACTTGTCATTATTGACTGTACACCGAAGACAATACATCATTTACCTAGTTAGGCCTCATAACAGAACAAAGAAACCCAGCCAGAAACTGGCCAGTGACAACAAATAACATGGCCATGCACAGGGAGCAATCAAAAAGAAAAAAACTCTCGAAAAATCAGATCTATGCAAAATTGGAAATCTGAAACTATTCGTGCAATATTATTCCTGGGGAAGTTTGTATAGATCTTCAACAGATGAGCTCACATGGATTAATTCAAGGATGACAAATAGTTTCACACTTGCTTGCTACCACAAAGTAAGAAATCATACAAAATATGTTTTTAACGTAAGGACAGAAAACTGACCAACAAGATAGAAGCATCCCCAAGGAGGTACACACTTTTCCCTTGGAAGGTGAAACTATATCAACTACTAAAGAAAAATTGCAATAAAGTTCGTGCATATAACTAGGAATGCACCCAAGGATGTGGTCTAGTGGCCAATAGAGTGGGTTGAGAACCATGAGGTCTAAGGTTCAAATCCACCGAGCCTTGGTGGATAGAGTTACCCGGTCTTGTGTTGGTGGGAGGTAACACGTACCTCGTGGAATTAGTTGAGGTGCACGCAAACTAGCCAGGCCACCACAGTTATAAAAAATAGCTAAGAAATACTATCTAATTTGTCTGACAGTGAAGTCGAGTATTGCCTAATGTAAAACTTCACATTTAAAGACAAAATTCTATCAGTCGGAGTATCAAAATTTACAATCTCTTTTTCTAATTTCTTTTTCTTCCACTTCCTATGGGATTTCCAGCTGCATAAAACACACAATCCCTTTATCTTCCCATATACACAAGCTTTGTCACTTATAACTACTGGATAAGCTGTTAATCAGACCATATATCTACTCAGCTTAAAAATGAGATCTGAACAACAGTGCTTGCCGTAGAACATCGCCGTAGTAAGTACCTCAAGGCTCAAGCGAACCTTTAACAACATTGATTCATACACATGTATGATATCAAGATCTTGAAGTCAAAAGACGTGTGCAGCTGTTCAATTTTTTTGTCTTATTTTATAAGATAGCGGTATAAAGCTGTTCAAATTTTGTCAGTTAACAGTAGACTAAATACCTGAGGGTAAGAACCCAAAGTGATTGAAAGTAAACAACCAATATCGTCTTGTATTTGCAAGAGATGCTACAATTATTCCTTTCTTAATGGTAATACTAAGTACATGGTGATAGAAGAAGAATGAGAAGGAAAGAAGAGAAGTAACACAACAATTGTGTTGAAACTCGCAAGGTTATTCAAAAGTTACTTGACCATACGTGTTCCTCATAACCAACTATTCTCTTTCCTTTTCAGCATAAAATCCCTATCTATATTTATACAAATAGCAGAAGCAGCGTTTTAATAACTCAGATAATGAAAGAAGTTGTTAATTCATTTATGTAAGCTAAGATATTTTGTGCATGCTATTAATTGACTGGAGCTTATTCACAAATATCAAATAGAAGCATACCTAATTAGGACATCTTTGTTACAATGCCCACACTGATAATACTCTGATCTCTCTGCTTTAAGGAAAAGGTATGCAAATCCCTTTTCCTTAAGAGGCTTTTTCATTATTCTCTTGGTTTCACGATGCTTCCCAACAGTTATCTTGCTAGATTTGCGAGCAATTCTTTTCTCCTCAAATCCTTTCACAAGATGCAAGGGCATGTGAGATTCTTCTAACCAATATCTCTTTCTTTCAGTTGAGGCCTCTTCTGGTATGGTTCCACATCGAACAACAATGTCCGGCAAGAATCTTCTTTTACCAAAATCAAGAAGATACTTAACTACAGATCCTTCCGAGCTTTTCTTGCGTACAGTAGCTTTCTTGAATGATCTGACAGCTTTTTGAAATTCCTTGTCTATAATTGCAAGGATATTGGTGTTTCCAATATCATCCCATCTAATATGAGCATCAAGATCTCTAACCTGAAAAGTGAAGAGAAATGATGAACCAAAATCTCAATAAATAACTATAAACTCAGGCATGCATCTTAGTCAACAACAACAAAGACAACTAAGATCTCCTTTCAATACAAGCCACAAGGAGAAGCGCTACTGTAATTAACGCTTTTAGTAGAAACCTATGTCCCATGGAGTCAATTTGGATACTCCCCACAGGGCCATATCTGTATCATCTGGACCACTGAAGTGCCACATTAAGGTAGCAGATCCAGGAAGACCATTTCTCTCCGGTTAATGTTAGAAGACGAAACTGAATTGTATGGAAAGCATACCTGGAGAGCAAGTTGCTCCACAGTTCTTGAAGTTTCAACAGCAGCCCTCCAAGCTATGCACTTATTTCTCTTGGCAAAGTCTGAATTGTCCGGATATAACATGTCTGGTATCTTCTTACATCCACCTGCACATGACAATTCTAAGTAAATGACTTACCAAGCAAAGACATCTAGGTAAATGAAGCTCAACTGTTCAATTGACCAGAAACCGAAGCTGCATTTGAAAAGAAAATGAAAGTCCATACCTTGTCGGGCAGCTTTGCGCGCCAATGATTGAGGCAAAAGCTTCCAGTTGAATAGTCGACGAGATAGCCTTCCCCCCCTCCACCAAAACAAGCTCAACCCACTTCCAGCATTTGAAGATGGATTCACCTCCGGCTCCAAATGCCTAGACTTCTTTTTGCCAATTCCGTGTCTAACACGTGATGAATTGATAATGATATGATGCCCAGAGCCCATTTTGGCTAAAGAATCCACATGCTTCAGCCAATCAGGGGTAAGTGCTAGAGGCCGCAAGTTCGACTCTAACTGGCATCAAACGCATCAATCAGAAATACATACAGGTAAGAAAAGGGTAAAGAAATCTATACAGATATGTAATGCAATAACAACTACTACAACTGCTATTACGTCTCAATTCAAAGCTAGTAAGGTTGGATATATGAATCTTCACCATCCATTTGGACCCATTCCATTCCAACATTCATTAATTGGTGGTTCTCTGGCATTTCAGATTCTTGCAATTTATATTGATGCACACATCTCTAAACAGGCTAAAAAGACTCTTGGAAGAAATTGAACCTAACATAAGCATGCGGTTATGACTTATGACTAAGCCTTCATCCCAACAAGAAGACTTTTGAGACCACGTAAAGAGCTTCATCCTTATGTTGGTTCATGTTCACTATGTTCTTATACTAAGGTTGCATTTGTTTGCATTAAGATTAAGACATCTGAATATAAATGATTGAGATGTTGACTTTAGATCTTATCTTAAGACTAAATGATTAAGATTGTTTGTTTTCAACATCCAAATGTGCAGAATTTATATATTTTTAAACATAATAAATGTACAATTCAAATCAAAAGTTACCAGTTTAAAAAAAAAAAACAATTCAAATCAAAAGTAGTAAACTATTAGAAAAAATATAAATTTAATACGATAATATCATTATTTGATTTAAAAAAACATCTATGTTGCTAGTGATGGTGGTGATGGTTGGTGCTAGTGGATAGTAAGTGGAGGTGGTTGGTGTTGTAGTTACTGGCACAATAGTGGCGGTTGATAGTGGTGTGGAGTTGGTTGATGTTAGTAGTCGACGGTGGCGGTGGTGGCGGCTGCGATGGTGTTGGTGGTAGTTGGTTGTGGTACTAGTTGTGATGGTGGAGGTGGTTGGTCGTAGGGATTGACCGCAGTAGTAGTGGATGATAGTGATGGCCGCAATGATAGTAAATGTAGTAGCGACTAACAGTAATGGTAGGTAGCGGTGGTAGTTGTGATGTCAAAGGTGGTGTGTGGTGGTGATGGCGGGTGGTTGTGGACAGTGGTGGTGAAAATTCTTCACACAAAAATATCCCTTAATAATATTAAGACTTTATTAAATATCTTACCTATTCAGACCAAATAAGTGCATAAATCTTGATGTAAACAAATACACTTAATGGCCTAATATTTGAACTATTCAGATCCAAACCTCCATAAGTGCAAACAAATGAGGCCTAAGCATACTTCATATAAGGAAGGAATCCCAAATACTAGACTATATTTAACAAAGTCATGTCATATATAATTGTATTGATGATTGTATTGGCACTTTATTTTTCCCCATGATTGTACGGTGTGCCATAGAGTCTAGTCAATCATACTAGGATGTCATGAATTGTGATTCACAAGACTGTCCTCAAAAAGAAAAAAAACATTTTGCAGTCCAAATACATCCAGTTTAGTAAAATCTGACCAAGTTTCTGTTATTACAGGCATGTGAAACCTCTAAAGACACAAAACAGTTATGATAATGGCGCCTTGTAAAGAAGTTAAAACATCCAAAACTGCATCTCATCAGTCACAACTTCAATATACAATTGTGCTCAAGTTTAAGTATAGAATCTTCCTTATTCTCAAAAAATATGTTGCTTCTTCACTTCCAAATTGCCAGTAGAATAGCTGCTCAAATTGTGTTCCATTAAGAGTAAAAATCCTTCAGGAGTGTTCATCAAGATTAGATAAATTTCTCTTCGCCTCGGAATGGGATGAAGAATTTAATAACATAAAACAAACTTTGTTGCCTAGAATTGCATCTGATCACTGTCCTGTCCTTTTAGAGTGTGGAGAATGGGCTTTTACTAAGTCCTATTTCAAGTTTGAGAATTGGTGGATGTAGGCGGAAGGATTTAAGGAGGGAGTGGAGGGGTGGTGGAAATTTTTTGAAATATCAGGAAGGCCTGGTTTTATCTTGGCTGGCAAACTTAAGTTGTTGAAATCCAAGCTGAAGGAGTGGAACATTGCTTATGGAGGGAATTTGAAGAAGAATAAAACTATTCTTCTAAATCAAATTAACAGTTTTGATGTTTTGCAGGAACTAAGACCACTAAATGAAATTGAGTAACCTAATTCACACAGCAAAGAGGAAGGGTTGGGTAAGGGGCTTTAGGGTGGACAGCAGTGCACAAAATGGCTTGGAGATTACACATCCGCAATATGCAGATGATACCCTTATTTTTGTGAAGCAATGACAGAGCAAATGTTGATCCTAAGAGTAATATTCATCATCTTTGAAGCAGTCTCTGGATTACATATCAATTGGGGGAAGAGTTTCATTTATCCCATAAATGAAGTGGCTCAGGTAGTCTGGCAGGGGTTTTGGGTGGTAGGGTAGGGGAACTACCAACCATATACCTAGGTATGCCATTGAGGGGAAAGAGCAAATCAATAGGGATCTGGAATGGAGTGATAGAAAAATGCGAAAAGAAGCTTACCAACTGGAAGAGCAAATATCTGTCTAGGGGAGGTAGATTAACCATGGTTAATAGTGTGCTAGATGCAATACCTGCTTATATGATGTCTGTGTTCCCAGCACCAGACAATGTCATACAGAGGATAGATGCTTTGAGAAGAAATTTTTTTGGCAGGGAAATGAAGATAAAAAGAAGTTTCATCTAGTCAAATGGGAAGAGGTCATAAAAAATAAGAAAGAGGGGGGACTAGGATCAGGAACGTGAAGAAACAAAACAAAAGCCTAATGCTAAAATGGCTTTGGAAGTTTATGACAGGAGAGAATATGCTATGGAGAGAGGTGATCAGGGCAAAATATGAAATGGAGAATAGGTGGATGACAAAGATGGTAACTACACCATATGGATGTGGTATCTGGAGATCAATAAGAAATCTTTGGCCTCTGTTTCTTTCTAGAATCAGATTCCAGGTGGGTAATGGAATGAAGGTGTCATTTTGGGAGGACAGATGGATAGCCCAAAGAACCCTGAAACAATTATTCCCAGACTTATATACACTAAGCCTTCAACAAAATGCAACTGTGGCTGAAATGTGGACAGGACAGGGGTGGAACTTACATCTTAGGAGGAATCTAAATGATTGGGAGATGGGGAACATAGTGGCCTTCCATGATACAATGGCCAGAAGAAGAAGAGGAAGTTCCAACTATGCTCAAGATGCTATTTGTGTGAGGAACAGGAAGAGACAGTCAACCATCCCTTTTTGCATTGCAAATGGACAGATCAATTATGGAGAATATTCAGCAGCCTTAGAAAGATCACTTGGGTGAAACCAAGAAACATAGTACAACTCCTAAATTGTTGGATCAATATTGGCAATACTACAATTAAGGAGGAGAAATGGAGGATTGTCCCAGCTTGTATATGTCCAATATATGGTGGACACTGTGGAAAGAAAGGAATCAAAGATGTTTTGAGGGTAAAAAGAACAATGTGCAGAATTTCAAGATGAATTGTATAGCTCTTTATTATTTTTTGGTGTAAACAGAAAGTCTTAGTACAGGCAGAAGAACTTTTTGATGTTTTAGACTATTTGTGACAAAAAAGCACAGAATGGAGTCGGTCTAGTTTGTAATACTTTTGGAAGACGGGCTACTTTGATGTAGTATACCTGTGGATAAATAGAAGAAAAAGTTACCATTCTCAAAAAAAAATGAAATTGAGTTGCTGGAAAGGGCATCATTACATATGGAATTCCAGGATTTAGCAAAAAATGAAGAGATCTCATGGAGGAAGAGGTCTAGAACTTTATGGTTGAAGCAAGGAGATAAAAACACCAAGTTCTTCCAGAAAATGGCAAATTCCCATAGAAGATTCAATCATATAGATAAGCTGGAGGTACAGGGGAACCTAATCACTGATCCAGTAGGGATTAGGAATGAGATCGTGTCCTTTTATCAAAATCTCAACTCAGAAACAGAAAGCTGGAGACCTCAATTCTCCTATCAAGGTGGCCCTAGAATTTCAAAAGAAGAAAAAGAACTCCTACGGTGTGAATTTGAAGAACAAGAGGTGGTGGAGAGTTTGAGACTTTGTGAAGCAGACAAGGCACCAAGCCCAGATGATTCTCTATGGGCTTCTTTCATAAGAGCTGGAACATTGTGAAAGAAGATGTCATGAATACCATCAGGAACTTTCATTGCAATGAGTACCTTAAGAAGAGTTTAAATGCTTCCTATATTGCTCGCATCCGTAAAAAAGGTAGTGCCAAGGAACTCAAGGACTTCAAACCTATTAGTTTATATTTAGTGTGTACAAGATTATTTCATAACTATTGACAGAGAGATTGAAGAAGGTGGCACGGCATATAAGCTGGTGAATGGGCATCAGTTGGCTTTTTTAAGAGGCAGACAGACCATGAATGCTTCTTTGATTGCCAATGAATGTGTGGATATTAGAGTAAAGGGCAAGAATCTGGTATTCTTTGTAAGCTTGATATTGAGAAGGCCTATGATCATGTTAACTGGAGTTTCCTTCTCAATGTGCTTGAAGATATGGGTTTTGGCATGAAGTGCCAAGGTATTTTTTTCAGTAAAGTCTGCTTATCACGCATTGTGTAATTTGGATCAGCAAATACCACAGTGTCCCTGGAGATATATTTGGAAAGTTAAGGTTCCTACAAAAGTTTTGCACTTTTCCTGGTTATTGGCAAGAGAGGCTTGCCTGACTAAAGAGAATATAAAGAGAAGGGGATTCCAATTATGCTCTAGATGTACTTTCTGTGGTTTAGAAACAGAATCCAATAGTCATCTGTTTCTTCATTGTTTTGTTACTGGTCTTCTGTAGCTTTTCTTAACATTGCGAGCCTCCAGTGGTGTATGCCTTCCAACACTAGTGACCTGCTAAAAAGTTGGAATTGCATTGGGGGTGTAGTCAGACAGAAGAAATGGTGGAGATTGATTCCTGCTTGTATATGATGGACAGTTTGGAAAGAAAGAAATTTAAGAATTTTTGAAGGAAGAAGTAGCTCTTTACAGAATTTTAAGATGAAGTGCTTTCTCCTTTTTCATCTTTGGTGTAAAAAACATTTTGTAGAGGAGGCAGTATCCTTGGTAGATCTGATAGGTGCTCTGTAACTGTCAGGATTTCATAATTGGATTTGCTGTCCTTTCTCTCTGTGTTGATGGTTTTGGCACCATCTAGTGCCTTTTTCTTTAATGCTCAAGTTACCATTCTCAAAAAAAAGAGTAAGAAGCCTCGTTTATACTGTTACTGGACCTTAGTATGTGAAACATTAAGATCACATAGTACATGTGACTGGAAATAGCTTGTCCAGCTGACCTTTCCGCCCTCCAAAAAAGAACTAGGGACTGAGAAGGGATATAACTTCCTATTTAAGCTATCAGAGTAACAAATAACTGCCTATAAGTATATTCTCCTCAATATGAAGCATTAAGAACAGTCAGGAAGATTAAGCTCCCATAAAGGAAGATGTTAGATGGATAAAAGAGCAAATGAAACAAAGTTGCGCATCATTTACAAAATCAAAGTAGAAGGCATTTTGCAAATGAAACAAAGGTGCGCATCATTTTACAAAATCAAAGTAGAAGGCGTTTTGCAATTGAAAAATGGCAAAAAGAGAGGGATGATAATAGTGAGAGTGATGTAGAGAACACTAAAATCTTTTTTATTTCACTTGTATTTTTGGTGTGAGGGGAGAACACCATGCCGAATGAGTAGTAAGTTAAACTAGGTGGAAGACAATGGATGTGGAGTCACATGCACCTCCTCTACATATTTTCAATCACCCACTCTGTTTATTACAAAAATCTTTTTGACTTATTCCAAAAAGCAAAAATAATAAGAGAGGGTATCCCAAAAAGTAAAAAAGAGAGGGATGATCATACTTACTGTAAGCAAAAAAGCTCTTAGTGTATCTATCTCATGTGCTTCAGTAACATCTTTGCGCCAATTTTGGGAGTGGTGTGGATTCAACCAAGGACCCGACAGAAGTCCATGAAGACGATCCTCAGTGCTCAATATATAGCAAAGGACATTAACAAGATGGCTTTCCCTGTTCCTCCTAGAATGAACACCCAATGCATCACTAGAAAAACTTTCTGGAGCAGGTCCTGTGCTATTCTGGGTGAACAAGCAGTCCTTTTCGCACTCCGGAACTTTGCAAGAGATGCACCACCCACAATCTTCTTTCCTAGCATCAATCTTCATATTCTGAACATTGGGCCAGCAAAAATCGATAGATTTGCTAGATATGGCCTTCAGCTGCGCTGAAATTATTTCATCCACCGTTTTTTTAGCATCTTCACCAGTCTTACCAGGTGATTTCTTTGTTAACTCTTCAACAACTGATGATGCTATTCGAGCAAAGCTATAAAAGTTTACATAACTTTCTGCATACTGCCCTTCTGACATGATTTCTTTATTGCTCGTTGTTGACGTCCCCAAGTCCACAGACTCATTGCCCTTTCTTTCCCTGAGAGGTCTTCTAGTCTCCATAATTTTGGCGGTAAGATTAGAATCTTCAAAAGTTCCACCCTCCTTGTAATTTTGATTGTCTGCAACAACCTGAGATATTTCAGCTGATCCTTCCGACCCTGGCAGTATATTTCCCATCTTCATTGATGGGTCAACTGTCTCTGATTCATCATATCCCACATCATCAGAACATGATGAGAGCTTTTCCACTTGCTTTCCTTCATTTACCTTCTCTTCATGTTGCGGCAGAATTAATGCCAGAAAATTTGAGGGCATAGTTTTCAGCTGGGTATCCAGATCACATTTTGCACCCGCAACCATACAATTTGTATCCCAAAGCTTCATAATCGCACTTAACACAGTTCCATAAACATTTTCTGATGACTTCATCATCCCAATAACCAGAGCCAAATCATTTTTATGGTAATACTTAGGTGAGAACTCATCTTCACATGGATCTGACCTGCAAGAACAACACCACAAACTCAAGTCAGAGAGGAAAAAATTAAGTACTATTTATACCAAAAAACTGAGAAAAAATGATAAAGAGTGTTAATAACAACATACCCAGTGTAATCCCACAAGTGGGGTCTGGGGAGGGTAGGATGTACACAAACCTTACCCTTACCTTTTCTCGGTAGAGAATGTCTGGAACAAAACATAACAAGAAAACACAAGTCTGTGTGCCAGATTAAAAACAACTATCCTATTTTAGCAGTCGATACAGATGATGCAGTGTCAAAAATTTGGTAGAACTTACAAACTAAAATGTGGGGAATCCCACATACAAGGAGTACTACCAAAAAGTAGATATCATACCATGAAAGATGGTATTCTATAAAATGTCCACCAATCTTCTATGTAAACATGAACCTCGTGGGTGCACCAAAAGGAGAAAACATACATAAGACCATTCCTCAATAGTACAAAAAAGCAAAATCATTTTTTGTCCCATCAACAACTCTCTTATTCCTCTCCTTCCATATAACCATAAAAGGGCTAGAGGTGCAACATCTCACGCCCTCGTCTTCTCTTCCTCCTACCAGTGGTAAAAACAACCCATTGTAAAGCAAGAGTCATGTATTAATCCTCCAAGCGACCAACAAATGAAAAATATACCATTTGATCCCCCTATCAGCCAAAATATATTAATTGTGATAAAATGTCATCAGGGGATTTTACTTTTGTCATGAATCCATTGATTCAATATGATTTATTACTACTTAGTTCATACATGGAGTGGGGTGGGGGTGGGGGTGGGAGGAACTGGAAGTTCATTTTTATTTCACAAATAGCATGCTAGATTATATAGCATCCAATTGTGAAGACCAACACCAAAAATATAAAAGAAACAAAAGAGAACTTTTGACTCTCAACAGGTTCTCAATTCTTTCAAAATTTTATCCTATTTCTCTCCATAATGACCAAAAATTGCAAAAGGTTACGGTCTTCCATAACTTCTTGTTTCGAGCTTCCAACTTGCTTAGCCTCCAGCTTCACATCTTGCACCCAACTATGCTAGGTAGCACCCATTTGAATGTTCAACACTACAAACATTGATACACACAGTTGCCAAGAAAAATCATAGTGTAATAAGAGATGGCTCACATCCTCTCGATGTTATTTTGCTCAAACAACGCCAGTTAACAATGATGCATCTTCTCCTCATGAGTCGCAACATTTATTTTTGTCAAATGGATGGGTTTTATTAAATAGGCCCAACTCCTCTCGGTCCAAGGGAGAATTGAACTCAAGGAATCAAGCACAAGCCCAAGCCCAAACCCAAACAAGCAAGAGCTTCTCTTTCTTCATCGTCTACTTCAATTTCAAAAATTACATAGGCTTTCCAACAATTGGTTTGTCCCGCTTCTGGACCAACATTGTTTCTCCTCTTTATTTACCTCAACCTCTTATGAGTGCTTTCCTCTCCTTGTTTCCCTAAAATCACTTACATGAATAGGATGAGTGTAGACTAGCTGGAACTAGCTCGGCCTTCTTTCCAGGTATACTTGCACTCCATAACAAAATTGTCATTGCCGACAACAAGGCCGAAATCTATGTCTCATCCTTAACTATGAGCTTCACTTGTGAAATACCAGTTAAACTCATTATCCACAAAGCCATCAGAGTTCGACACTCTAAAGATAAAATGCAAGCCCAACAAAGCTCACCTACAATCCCATCTTTTCTTTGCACTCCCGTGCAACCAATGCCGATAACAAAAAAGGTCAAAATCCTTAACTATGAGTCTCGCTTTTGACATATCAGTTAGACTGATCTGAACTGCACCTATCAAAAAGATCACAACGCTGCCACCTCAATTGCCTGGACGAGGTTGACACTCCAAAATGAATTGAGAACACAACCAAGCTCACCAATGACACCCTGTTTCTTCTTTGTATGCCTATGCAACCAGTGCTACAGCCTACAAGTGTGGTCCAACAACGCAAGGACTCAACCATCTAGCCCTTCTGTCAATACTCATTCAGCTTCTTCATCTAATTTTTGACAATGGTAACTTTACTTCTATATATCCACACGGGTATACTACAACCAAAGTGTAGTTCCCCTTCAAAAGTATTACAACTTACAACTTGAAATTCAATTATGTGCCTTGCAAAAACATCACAAATATCTTCTGTTTGAGCTAATAGCTGTTGCTCACTCCAAAAATAAAAAAGGCCTAAACAATTCATTTTAAGATTCTGAATGTTGTTCTGAGTCCCCTCAAAGCACCTCTTGTTCCTCTCAATCCAAATTGACCACCAAATGCATGACGGACAATCTTCCATCTTTCTTCCTTTTTGCTCACACTACCATCCATAGTCCAGCATCTTAGAACGTCTGCAATGCTTCCAGGTTTCACCCAACTAATCCCTTTCTGATGAACATCCTCCAAAGTTGGTCTGTCCATTTGCAATGCAAAAAAAGATGGTTGATTGTCTCAACTTGTTCCCCACATAAAAAAACACCCAGAGGATAGTTGGTGACCCCTTTTGTTCAGATTATCATGAGTTAAGCACTGCTTCTTTGGCCAAAAGCCAGATGAAACAGTTAACTTTATAGGGAATTTTTGGTTTCCATATCATCTTCCAAGGCCAATCTCTTTCCTTCACCACTCCTACATTTAGCTCCCTGTATGCAGATTTGACAGAAAAAATTCCCTTACTGTTTCTGTTCCATTCTAGTCTGTCCACTTCTTCAGTCAGATTGTTGAATCTTGCTACTGAGAGTTATAGAATTCTGTTATTCTCCCAATCTCCCAATCATTCAGATATCTCCTTAGATATAGCTTATAGTTTGGAAAGAAACTTAAATATGATCAATGGACCTGCTAACCTAGAGACCTCGAGGCTAACCTAGCATTCTCACTCCATGATTCTTCTGATGGAAGCAACACGGCAATTGAAGAGACCAACAAAGAAACATCAGCAATGATACTACTAACCTAGAGACCTTGAGGACAGCAATAACCTTCCGCCACCTAGCTGTCCACAATTTGGCAGTCAAAGAGACCAATAAAGCACATCTCCAGAAGCTGATTTCAACTTTTACCTTTCTCTCTTGATCATATAAAAACTCCATTAACCAGCTTATAACTTCACATTCCTTTAAGCACTAACTGGTCATGCATTTAACTCCCTTGTAATTCCTCACAGTCATTGATAAACTGTGACATGTCTATCATAGAGTTCGCTGCACTTTTCTCTCTGTCATACACTAAGCTTGCATTGCTTGGTGTATTCAGACTAATCTAGAAGGTCAGAGATGGGTTTGTCATTCACACTGGAGAATCAAAGACCTACCATCTGAGATTTGATCGAGTCAAGGTTAGGGAGAAGTGGGAGTTCCTCTCACTAAAAACTAGCGTTTTTTATGTAAAAGACATCCACCATATTCATTCACGATTCTATACTTCTATAAAGACATTCAAATTAGAAAAAGGTAATAGTACACAACAACCTGTATCTGCACAACACTCTATTACTAAATGGAAGGGAAAGTTTTATCGGTCATTGTTGTTCATGTTTCAGCTTATTTAAAACAAAATGGAGATCTTTAACAATACAAAGAATAAACACTCGAGCTTGAGAGGAAGACGAATATGGTAACAAACTTGTCATGACATCAGACGGATACCAAAATCACAACATCGATGGCAATCTACCACAATTTAGTCCTAAAGAATGATGGAGTTGGCAATAGGGAATCCCTTGCAATTATTTGACCATTCGACCCCAAACATTCCAATACTACTTCGCTTATGAATTTTGCATTTTACACATCACAACATCAAGTGGAAAATGTTAATGTCAATAGCAACCTAGACCATATACTGATACCGAATATCTAATACAAACTGTCCCAAACATTACAAAGAGTAGTGTCGAAAGATGAATGTTAAAACATAAACCGAATGATTAAAGCTTCAAGTAGCAACCAGACTGTCAGGGAAGGTACAATCACTTACTAACTTTAAGCCAAGGGTGATGGAACTTACACCAATAGGTAATCACAGCAACTATAGTATAGCCGGCCGTACAGATCAGTTGCCAACACCTCTGCCCCTCGAATTGATTTTGCCAAATTCAACCACGGATTCTTTTTGTCAATCAGACATTCAGGGCAATACCAATCACCCTCAGGCAAGTGACTACTAGCAACACCAACACACTTGGAATGGAATGCAGAAGGGCAGCCATCACAGCATATTAAGCTACCATCCATTTTGCAGAGGCAGCATTCGTCACTATTCCAGTCTGTTGACTCATCGACTGCTTCCTCACTCAAGCATGAACCTACAGCAACATACATGGAAGCCCTCCTCTTCTTGGAACTGTCGAACTTCGAATTCCGATCAAAATCCATGTTCTCTGCTGCTACAATTCTTCTGTTAAGCTCTGATTGTATGGCCTCTACTTCAATCACATCATCACAAAGACACCTAAGCATTTCAATCTTCAAAGAAGCTGGTTGCTTGTAGTAATCCCTCTCAAATAGTTTAAAATGACGGAGATCAAAACTTGGTTTCAGTTCAGATCCATGTAGTAGTAGATATTCAACCATAAAGATAGGCCATGTGATTAAGTCCAGCAAATCCCAGTTAAGAGACCTACTTCCACAATTTGTAAATGTACAGATAAATTTGAGTTTCAAAGGAATTCAAGCAAAAAACAATGTATACACAACTTTATGAGAGTTAAAAACTTTACCTAAGACAACCAGACGCAGATTCAGAACTTTCATCTGAAAGAGATTTCAAATGCTTCCTCAGTATTTGCAATAGAGAGAAATGAATAGAGTCAAACAACAAAGTAGGAGCATTTGCCTTTATGCATGCCACGAAGTCTTCCAACTCAAAGGGGCTCAAGAATAATAAAGTACTAAACGATCTCAAAAATGAATAGACAGAGAAGACATCAAGCACAGGAATAGCATCCAAATCTAAACTACTGGAAGAAGGAGGCAAATCCATCTTTGGAGGAATAATATCAGATTTTTCAGACTCTTCATGACCTGATACAATAATTTTCTCCTCTGATACCACACTAACTGCAGGAGACAACAGTGGATCACTCGCTGCATCAGACACTACTGCACAAGAAACACGATCTTCAGCAGAAAAGGATTCTATTTTCGCTCTACGAGCACTTCTTCTCAACACTGTCTCTGTAACACCTTTGCCAGCATCCAAGAGCTTCCTCTTCTTCCTACCCCTTTTCCCCTTCGGCAAGCTCTCCAAAACACCATTTTGCACTTCCAACCCATCGGTACCCTTATCAGGTGTTGTCCACTGAACCTCAACTTCCCGCAGAGTGCCATTTGCTGACTCATTCTCAGTCAAACAAGTCTCCAGATTCATTGGGACCTTCTCTTCATCTCCGCCATCAATTCTCTCAGTATCTCTACTACCCTCTTTCTCCTGGGTTCCTCCTCCTCCAAAACAGCAAGTCATTTCCTTTGACGTCTCATCACCACCACCAACATCTACGTTCTTACTTACTTCATCTAGCCCTAAATTCAAGTCAAAACAGTTCTTTATCCCTACATCCTCCAAGACATGACCTGCATCCCCATTTGCATCCACATTCAAATCAATCACATTGCTTCTATTCACGCTTCCCTCCAAATTTTCCAACTTCACTTCATTTACACCTATATTCTCCTCAACATTCAAATCCAATATCAGCCCTCGACTCCTATTCAAATCAACTACCCCATCAACATCATCCTCATTCAAATTAACTGTCACATCATAATTCAAATCCAAATTCAACCCATTACTTAAATTACCACCACCTTTTCTCAAATTTAAGTTTAACTCACTAGAATTTTCATGATTCATTTCATCAGCAACATCATCATTACCTGAATGATTTTTTTCCTTATCAAGACGTTGCCTTTTTTTGGGTTTTCGACCAACAGTAGAAGAAGGAACAGGCTCCTGCTGCTGCTGATGCTCATGTGGGTGTGATCCATTCAACAGGCAATTGAGTTGGGACAAATCAAGAACCTCGGAATCACCGGACTCATAAACGATCTCGAAAAACCCAGTTCCAGAATTGTATGATTTGACAGTACCACTGAATGTCCCAACCCCTTGAACTTCTTTGCTGACTGTTCTTCCTACAAAGTCCCCCATTTTCCCCCAAATTCTAGGGTTTTAGGTTAATTGTCCGCCACAATCGATCTTCTCTAGGACAAAACCCCAGTTTTTATAGTGAGAAGAGAGAAAAAGGGGGCACTGTTTCTCTCTCTATATATGTGGATTACGTATATATTATATGTGTATATTTAGAGAGAGAAAACTGGTTGAACTGTGTTTCTCTCTCTAGAAAATGCAAAGAAGTTTGAATGTATTGGCATTTGGCAGCCTTCTCTCTCACGCAGCACGTGAGTGGGTGAGTAGCTGGGGTGAGTAGCTGGGGTGAGTGGGTGGGTCGTGGGTGGGAGAAAAGGATTTCATAAATAACATATTATATACACCTAATATACATCTATATATACATACATATATGTGTTGTATGTAAATTTGTTAATACTTTTAATATCAACGGAACAATAATATATTCACTGAAATTCTACAAATAAGGTTTAGAGAGAGTAAAGTATGTATCATTATCTCGTGAAAGTAGAGATGGTGTTATCTCAAATGCAGGAATTTCAAATATAAAGAAGAAGAAAAAATAAAGCAGTGCAGAGCTATAAGAAAAAAAATAAGAACAACAATAAAGCAGCGCAATGATTGAAACACAATAAATAGATGATGATACATATTAAAAACTAGAATTACAAGAATATGATTAATAAGTACAACGATAAACACCAACAAGCTTGAACCTTTGAAAGCAACACAATACTTCACTGCCTCCTAACATTGTATTGTACTATGTGACCTCCACATTCTCTTATCTAAAGTCATCTTCTCAGTAATTTGAATATATGTCATATCATGCCTAATCACCTCTCTCTCAAATATTTTTTCTGCATACATCTACCTTTTTTGTGTGCTTATTACATTCAACTTCTCACACTTCCTAAGTGGGTGAGGTGTTTGTGCATCTCGGTTTCACACTGTTTGGCCAAATTTCTCAAAGATTTAAGGGTTTTATTCAAAATAAAAGAAGTTGAATTTATCTTTATACTATTGAAAATAAGTTATATTTCTCATTGGTTATACTTTTTCAATGAAAACTTATTTTTGCCATTCAACTTTAAGTACTATCTACCCAAATTGTTGGTTCCCCTCATCTTCACATGTGTTTTTATATGTGATGCCTACATAACTTTTAATTTCATCAAAAAATTTAAATGCATTCTCAATTAAAATTATGTTAACCCTAATTACACAATAAATTCATTCTAAAGATTTTGAAACCCTAATCACAAGTAATAATACAGTATTTTAATTCCATTCTGCAATAAAATAAGAATTTAATAGATGGAAGATTGTACTTCATTTCAGATACATATATTATTTAATTACTTAATAAATTCTAGTACAAATCTTCGAACATCCATAATAGATCCAGGTGAAATAAAATCACATAAAATTGCATTCTTAATATTGAAAAAAATTGATTGACTTCACAAAAAGTTTGATTTTTTTCTAATAAGACGTCTGTGAAAATTATAGTAGTATTCAATTTATTTATGGATTTGATTTTCATGTTCTATTTGTGACAAGTAAGTGTTACGTGCAAATAAAGAAGTAAACAATAATAAAAATAACTTTAATAAAGAGTTTAAGAAACAAAAATCTTATCTTTTGGGAAGATTTTGAAGTCTCGCTCAGCATATGAAGAAAAGCAAAGAACCCTAATTCAGTAAATATTTTTGTGCCTGAGAAGAATCAATAATTTGGGGTCTTTTGGGATGAATTTATTTTGTAAACTAGGTCGAGTAAATCGTATCTTTTGGACGGATTTTGAAGTCTCGATCAACACATGAAGAAAAGCAAAGAACCCTAATTTAGTAGATATTTTTTATGGTCGGAGAAGAATCAATAGTTTGAGGTCTTTTGGGATAAATTTATTTTGTAAATTAGGTCGAGTTTCATAGTGGACCGGGTTAAAATAGTTTAAATTAGGAATAGATTTAAATTGGGGGAAATAAGATCCACGTGAACGCCAATGTAATTTTTTACATCAAGACGATAGATATAAGATATGTGTTCGCCAATATATTTGTCAACACTTATAACATGTTTGGTTTCTCTCGTGCTATAAGTATTATTATTTTTTCAAAACATTGTATGCTCATTTGAATGCATATATTATTCGATTGCTCAAAATTTTTTCACATAATCTTTGAGTTGTGTGCTAAATAAATATTAAAATAAATTGATGAGTTTTACACAGACTTTTACAGTAAGGTACATATGTGATTGTTGTAGTGTTTAATTTTTTTTGGATTTGATTTCATGTTCCATTTGTGACATGTGAATATTACGTGCAAGTTAAGAAGTAAAACATAACAAAAATAGGTTCAATAAAGAGCTTGATCAATAAAAAAAAATACTTCTTGGACAAATTTCGATGGCTCGATTAACATATGAAGAATTGCAAAAGATCTAGCTTAGTCGATGTTTTTTCTCACTAAGAAAGAATTAGGAGTTGGTAAATTGTTGGAATGAGTTTAATGGTAAGTCGAGTAATTTATTATAACAATAGGTTTAAATTGGGAGATTCTTGCAAAGATGAAAGAACAAGCAAAACACCATAAAAAATTCCTAACATGCTCATAAAAAAATACGACTCTATCGACGTTCGAAGAAAAGGTGACACTACCAAAAAAGAAGGACTAAAAATAGAAAGTTCTAGACCTTAGAATCAAACAAATATGTTCAAGTTTGTTGCTTTTTAGTTTTCTTTTGCTTTTGTTTATTTTTTGTTAAGATCTTTTAATATTACTATTTTCTATGAACAAGCGTTGCACATTACTGCATTGCACGTTTTTTCCATCACATAGTTTATGTAAAAAATATTATATGAAAGCTCATTAAATTTAACAAATTTTTTTTTTTTGACTTTTGAAAGAAAAATTAATTATAACGCAGATAGTATAAAATATATTTTGTAGTTATTTTAAGTATTTGGACAACTAAATTCAACATTAGAAGCATATTATCCCC
>NW_006239312.1:341476-342695 GCF_000226075.1 Solanum tuberosum | reverse complement strand
CCCGTAAATCGAATATTTTTATTCACAAATATATAATATATTTGATTTCATCCTTAATCATTTTCTCGGATGCGTTGACATTTTTTTTTATTCATTGTCATCGAAAGAAATGAAGAAAATTAGAAATTCAATCAAATATTGCTGATGAATTTCTCTCCTCTCTCATGAGCCACATCAAAACAATACTTAACCCATAGATGTCCAGCCAATGCCGTGCCTCATCACATTTTAGGAAGAACAAAATATTTGTAAATTTTAAAAAGTCTTTTACAGTTACACAAAACGAAAATAAGTTCACTAATGAATTTATATTTAAAGGACAAAATTAACCTATTGTGAACCTAAATGATATTCTAAGCTAAAACTCATATAAATTCTCCAGAAAAAAAAAGAATTGGTTATGAAAATATTTCACTTTTTCTCGAAGTTAAATTTCGATTAACATGTTAAACCATAAAAAATTGAAACTCAACTTAAATTTTAAAAAAATTCTAAATTTTAAAAAAACAACAAAAGATTATTCTTACTTTTTTCTTTTCACTCCAAATTACTTACATATAAATTCAAAAATTATTTAAAAACAACTTACACTTCATAATTTTTTTTTATTTTTTTTCAAATTTCACAAAATATCGACAAAAGCCCACTTAGGAAGTAATTGAGAATTGTCTTCCAAGGCAATAAGGTTTTACATATATTTGTTGCGGCACTGCAAAACGCCTCATTTGAGAAGAGAGAAAAATATGGCAAGAGATAGTTGTCTAGCGAGAGTAACTGCTGGTGTTGCTATAGGCGGTGCAGTTGGTGGCGCTGTTGGTAACCCTAAAACCCCTTTTCCTTTTTTTTGGAGTTTACTTGTTGATATTCCTAAAAATTTGTGCTTATTAGGAGTTTTGTTTGATGGGTTATGTCAACAATTTATTAGGCAAAGAATGAATGAGAACTCTATAAGTTGTTAGGTTCTTTCAAGTGTAAAGATCATTTCTTTATCAGTTATATGGTGAGCTTAGTAAGTGTTGTTTGTAGTAGAGACCCTTTTGGCCTCAACTGAAAAAGGGTGGAAAGATAAGCTCTGATTCTTGATTAAATGACTTTTTTTTTTTTATCATGTTATGATTGAGGCATTTTAAGAATTAAGTTTGATTTTTTTTACTCAAGCATGGTATAGTTGGAAAACAAGCTCTGATTCTTGATTAGGTGGGGTGGGGTGGGGTGGGGT
>NW_006239312.1:293097-339938 GCF_000226075.1 Solanum tuberosum | reverse complement strand
GCGGAGTTAGGGTTTTTAATAAGGGGGTTCAAAATCTGAGAAGTACACACACGAACTAGTGGAAGGGGGTTTGACATCTATTATACAAATCTAAAATATAATTTTAACAATGTATAAATAGTAATATTTTCTACCGAAGAGGGTTTGAATGAACCCCTAAGTATATGTTGCCTCCGCCCCTGGGGTGGGGTGGGGTGGGGTGGGGGGGGGTTGGTTAACTGGGCTGATGCTATGGTTGAGGCATTTTAAGAGCGGAGTTCGAGTTGTTGGACTCAGGCATGATATAGTTGGAAAACTAGCTATAATTCTTGATTAGCTGGGTTTTTTTCGTTGGGACGATGCAATGGTTGAGGCATTTTTAAGAATTAAGTTCGATTTTTTTGGACTCAAGCATGAAATAGCTGGAAAACAAGATCTAGTTCTTGATTATCTGGGTGAATGTTGTGGTAGACACACAATAAGTGTATTATATGAACTCTGCGATGGTTATGTCACAAGTCTATTAGAATGTTTTTAAGTCTTAATTACTGATGGAAAAGGTCATCTTTGATAGATGTTTAAGTAATTTATTTATTTCCATACTTTGTTTTTGAGTAAGTATCCAAGCTGAGGGTTTATCGGTAACAACCTCTCTACCTTTCAAGGTAGGGGTAAGGTTTGCATACACACTACGCTTTTTTCCAGAATGCTTTGACATACTCTCTATAGTATTTTTTCATGACTTCTTCAATCCTCTTTGGTCTATCGGAAACAGCCTCTCTACCAACCAAGGTAGGGGTAAGGTCTGCATATCAGACCCCACTTGTACGATTACATTGGGTATGTTGTTGTTTGCTTTGAGTAGCATCAAAATCCCAAGCTCCTAAGTAGCCCAATGCCCCAATCTTTCTTAATTGAGTTGACAGTATACAGTTGCTAAGAAGTGACAGTGCTGATATGTTTTTTCTACAATTATCCAAATATCTTTATTTTGGCTGATTGGTAATCCTGTTATAGGGAAGTTTGAGGCTTTAAAACTTGGAATTTTTCTTACCTTTTGTGTCATGTCTGAATAACCATCATCACTTACAGATTCTTTGTTAATTACTTTGTCATGTCTTCACTCTCAGCACATTTGTCTCCAGTTAGAAATGATAGTAATAGCTTTTGACACTGATGGTTTTAATCTGAAAAATAATAAGATCTGACATTAATGTCTAGATTGAATGTTCTCAATGTATTTAATAAATTATCAGTGCATCTGATGCATGTTTATTTATTTATAGGTGCTGTATATGGAACTTATGAGGCTGTTAGGTTCAAGGTAAAGTTCTTTTCTCTCTCTATCTCTAGTTTTCTGATATTTTTTTTTGATAAAGTTAACTAGTATTATAAACATAGAAGTACACCAATAGTGAACTCCTGTAGTAATTACATCAAAAGTATAGAGGGTTTACCAAAAAGAAACTAAACACCTATCTCCCTCATAAACTATCTAAGAATAGGGTGATGTCCCCCGGATCCTTGGGGATAGAATGGATACACCAAAAGTAAAAGGTCACTAAACAATTCATTTTAATGCTTTGGAAAGGGATGCTCTTGTTCTCAAAACATCTCTGATTTCTCTCACTCCATATTGTCCACCAGATGCAGGCAGGGACAATCTTCATCTCTCCTTGTGTCCTGACTGATTTCCATCTCTATTCCAACATGCTAGGACTTCTGCAGTATTTCTAGGCATGGTCCATGTGATACCTCTTCGGTTAATGAAATACTTCCATAGCTTCTCAGTCACTTTACAATGCAAAAAAAGATGGTTTATTGTCTCTGTCTCAGATTCACAAAAAAAACATCTGGAGCATAAGTCCTTTCCTCTTTTCATTAAGTTATCCTGAGTCAGAACAGATTGTCTTGCAACAAGCCATGTGAAGTAAGCCACCTTATGTGGTATTTTCCCTTTCCAGATCATCTTCCAAGGCCACAACTCCTTTGTTTCAGTTGAAGTGTCTAGTAACTTGTAGGCTGATTTCACCTTGAACTTGCCATCTTTCTCCAGCTTCCATATCAATTTGTCTTCCTCACAAGTGAGGTTCTTCACTTGTTCCAAGGTATTATAGAACTGAGTCATTCTCTCCACTTCCCAGTCATTGAGGAACCTTCTAAAAATCAGGTTCCATCCTTGTTCATTTCTGACTTCTAAAATTGTAGCCATTTTCTGCTGATTGAGGATATAAATGTCTGGGAACTGCTGTCTCAAAGGTGTTTGTCCCATCCATGTATCATTCCAGAACAAGGTTTTCCTCCCATTTCCCACATTAATCACAGAGTTGTTCCAAATTCTTGGCCACTGATTTCTAATAGTTCTCCATAGACCCACACCATAAGGAGTATTGACCTCCTTAGTAGTCCATGATCCTTCCTTTCCATATCTTGCAAAGATAGTGTCCTTCCATAAGCTCTGATCATCTGTTGCTAGTCTCCAGAGCCATTTTAGCAGAAGGCTCTTATTGTGGGCTTTCAAATTCTTAATTCCCAGACCTCCCTCTTTTTTGTTGGAAATAACAGCATCCCACTTGACCAAGTGAAATTTCTTGACCCCTTCCCCATTACCTTGCCAAAGAAAATTTCTTCTGATTGTGTCCAGCCTCTGAATGATCTTCCCAGGCATAGGAAAAAGGGACATCATATAGGTTGGCATGGCATCAAGAACACTGTTGATAAGTGTGACTCTACCACCCGAGGATAAGTATTGACTTTTCCAGTTAACCAACTTCCTTTCACATTTTTCTACCACAGAGTTCCAGATGCTCAAAGATTTACTCTTAGCTCCCAAAGGCATGCCAAGTTGCCTTTGTTCTTTCATTATTGAATTTATAGCAGCATAGAGACAGCTATATGCATCTTGCAGGCAGTGGTTAGCTAGTTTGCCCTTTGTTATCTGATCTCAATGCATGATATTGTTTAGCTGCACGTTGCAAACTGTAAATAAGGTGAAGGTCTCGGCTCCCTGAACAGTTCCCAGCAGATCTTGGATCTTAAATGCTTTTTTTTGATTTACTAATTACCCCTAGATATTAGAGTCTGTACCCAAAATGAGCTTCATAAGGACCTGCACTCCACCAGTTTTTTTTGGTGTCCATTTATGGGCAGTTCGCCTATAAAATTAGCGATCTAAAGGTTAATAGTGATTCCCGTCTCCGTCAAAAAGTTAGCCTCCAATAGGCTCTATTTAACAGTAGGTCCTGTGTTTATTACGTGACCTATCTTAGAATTTTTTGCTAGGACGCCTGTTAACTCAGAGACACATTAAGAATTTATCGAAGAGTTGTAGCTTACTTTCATACTTTCAATGCAGTGCAAGATGTTGATGGGCTGTGATGGCATTGCACGTGTTGTTTTGTTGATGCTAGTCTTTAACATTTTTTGGAAGACAAGCTGTCTCTTCCATTTAATTTTCCAACAAAACTGTCGAGTTTTATGCCAAGTTCTAGTTGCCTTACCCTTTTTTATCCAAAGCTCATCTCCATTTACCAACACATTAGTCAGTTTGAATAATAAATTTAAATTTATCTTTGAATATAAGCCTCGTTCTTATCTGATGTCAACCTGTAAACAACCAATAATAGGTGGTACCAGATAACTGGATGATGCCAGAGCTAGCTCTTCTAGATTTTACTATTTAGAGGCTGAAATGTTGACAAGCTTACAAACTTGTAATTTTTGTTTCATTGGGGTCTATTCATAATTTCTTGTGATGTTAGTTCCTTTCTGGAAAGTTAGGTTTTTTTAACACATTACTGAAAGATCAGAAGTATTCCTGGTAAATGAGGGAGAGGTCTGTGATGGACATTCAGCATGTGTAAGTTATAGAATTTTTTTTTGAGGGCACTGAGAATCCTATTTATATGATGACCTTTCCCTTTTCTTTTTATGATCCATTTTGGTCTAGAGAAGTACCTCTCAATGTAGTGATACTTGAAAAATGCTTTATTTTGCTTTTAGACGTAAGATCAAGCAGTCTCATACTATGCTTGCATAATATAGACTTATTACCGTGGGTGCAAACATTGGAGACTAGAGTTCAAATCCTCGTAAAGACAAAAAAGTTAGGTGATGTCTTCCATCAGCGTAAGCTGCTGCTGCTGCGTTGGTGGATATAGATACCAGTTACGTATGCTGGTGGGAGGTATAACAGCCATCCAATGCAATGTGGAGGGATCCGAATAAACAAATATGGACTTAGAGAATTTGATTGAAGTATTGCTGAATGAAGTCTGATGGAAATTTGCAGGTGCCTGGACTTCTGAAAATCAGATACATTGGACAAACTACTTTGGGAAGTGCAGCCATTTTTGGACTCTTCTTGGGTGCTGGGAGCTTGATACACTGTGGAAAGTCTTACTGAGCATATATTTGCTACCTGTGTGGAATTGAATTGTTGTTATCAGAATAATGTGCTTCTGCAATTTCAATATATTTGAGTTTAGTGATGATAATTGGTGATTCAAAATTGACCTTTTCTCTTGCCTTTCAGCTATAGTTTATGTTTGGTCAATCAATTTAAATACACACTTTTGAGTAGCAATTAGTGCTTGGTCAAGCTTTTAAAAAGTGTTTCTTATCAAATGTACTTTTTTTTTAAAAGTTTGGAAAAATTACTTTTTCTAGCTTACGTAAAACAATTTCTGCTCTGCTAATTCATAGTAAATTTCTCTGGAAAGCATAGTCAAACACTTCATTTTTTTATAGAAAAAATAAGCACTTTCCATTTCACTCTTAAGACCTCAATTTATTTCACTGCTGGTACCTCATTTCATATCATTTGATCTGTGGTACTTCAATTTAATTCATTTGCTTTCAATGCATTATTACTATAAATTGATTTTTTTTTTAAAAAATATATACTTAGTTGCTATAAATTTGAAAAATTATCATTACACACACTTAGGAGGAGGGGGCATATTATATATGATGTTTGCCTAAATTGGGCATAGGTTAAATACGGACTCAAACCGCCGAGTAAAGAAAGGAGACCTTGAGTTAATATTTAAAAGAAGTTCGTCCCAATGTGCTGGCGGAATGAAGTGATTATTCTATTATTTCTTACCTTATTCTCATCATTCAAAGAGCAATCACGGAGTCACTGGATGAAGTCCGTCATTTCTTTTTTTCCTTTCTTAATTTCACTTCACTTTCTTAAACTGACTACTTCTGCACAATGCTTGGTGAGTCATTAGTTAATCAGTTTTATAGCTATTTTAAGCCTTTGTAATTGATAAAAAGATTAATTAAATCGTAAACATGATTGGTGTAATTTTAAATTCACAAAAGACTCTAAAATAATGTCCACTTCATCCTTTACTCTTTTATATTATACATATGCCGTATGCTGATCTATACCATATTTTTTATCATTTCACTTGAACCCAATAGTTTTATGGCAATTCCGTATTTTGTATAAATAAGTGGCAATAAATTCAGGTATAAGATCGTAGTAAGAACTCATAAACTTCAAAATCTTAAATCCATCTTTACGCGAGATGAGGATTAAAACGAATTTTCTTTCCCTTTCTTTTGTTCTTGTTTTTGTAGTGACACTGTTTTTAACGATGATCAACGTATATTCAGAGAAAAACAGAGAGAAACTTCAACTTCCCACAATTTAACTTTTGCTTAGAATTTACACCCTTCATCAATATTAATGTTCGAGCAACTATAAAACTATTTATTTAGAATTTCCCAGTTCTAAATTAATGCATGAACTCAATAAAGTTTGTCCTGTCAATTTTAGGTCGACTTAACCATCAAAATCAACAAAGTGAAAATTCAGGTAACTAACCAACCGCGCTACTAAAATTTCCCTAGTTTTTCCTTTCTTTGTTTTTGTTAATAAAATCTATCACCCATCACTTGACCACCTTACATGAGTTGCTACTTAGTAGTAGTTTCTTTTGGACAAACAAACATCATCACCATAGAACTCACTCTGCATGTTAAGTGTTTGAATGTATACTATGAATAAGAACTTGGTTCACTGAGTTTCGAACCATGCGCCAATTGGCCCTCGGGGATTTCGGAGTTACCAAGGAAGAAAAACAAACATTGCATGTCTCAACTAGTTGACAGGAAAAAAAGATAACAAGTACTTACTAAACTTCAACTTCATTTTCATATGATTTCATATCACGATTTCATCTCATATGGCCAAACGAGCCCTGAGTAATTGTACACTTGCAGCAGAAAGGGTTAGGGATTTGAAATCTGAAGATGCATTTACTTTAGAAATTTACAAGGAAGCTATACTCCCATTAAGAGCAAGCAAGCCTACTAAAACTTTACATCTCTCACTTTCAATTCCCCACAAACATCATTATGGTGGGGGGAAATGAAAATTTATAGAAGAACAGGTCAAGCCATTAGAAGAAAAAGAAAATCTAATGAAAACTTGCAAAGCAAATCTCTACTCCTACATCTTTTTATGGCAACCCTTGCTACCACCTCACAAATTTGAGAAGCCAAACTAAGCGAAGAATTATGATCTTCTTCCCCTAAAGCAGAGATTTTCCGGCAGGGAAGAAGAAAAAGAAGAGGTCAAAGAAAAGAAATTTTTCACTCATAACTTTATTAGCATGTTTCAATGGGGTAAGTCTTCGCTTACAGTGCCAATACTTGACTTGTCTCCCATCCGCACGTTATACTGCTCATAAACTCTTGCACGGTTCTCTGCCCACCATTGTTCAGCTTGTTTCTCGCTGAATCGTTTTCGACTGCATTTTAAAACACATCAGTCTTTTGATTTCCAAGGGAAAAGCATTCAAACACACAATCTTTACTGCAATCACCCACCGATTGTTTCAAAGCACACAAACATAACTTCTTTTTTTTGCAGGATTGTAGAAATGAATTCTCAATCCTAAACTATGTGGGTTGGCTATATGAATCTGTATGCATTCTACTTAACTAATATTGCTCCAATGCTAAATGGTTTGTCTTTTAAGGAAAATTAGTGATCATCTAGAACTACAATGTCTCTAACATCTCAGGCTTATTCCTACATGCCACATGGGCACACAAAAATCTCTACCAGAGATGAATCCATTGTACAACAACCACCACCTCAGTCCCCAAGCAAGTTGGGATTGGCTATAAGAATCCTCATTGACCATGCAGCTGCATTTATGATATCTAACTATCACAACGAAGTTTTGATAATGTCAAGTAGCAGAAATGGGAGATCCACAGACAACCAACATAGAAGCATATAGTTAACAGCCTAATGCAAAAGAACTGAATACATGAAGGATCTTGTAAACAAACTAAAATAAGATCTCTGTGTCAAAGGAACCAGTCCAAGGATAGGAGCCATTCCTAGCCAGAATATTCTTAAAGAGAGATGGATCACTTTAACAGAGCCATAGTCTAACCATAATCCTTAAAATGTGCTCGACACAAATTGACAGCAGAAATAATATTTACGAGGAGAACACATACTTCAACAAGAATAATGCAGAGAGGATAAAATTCCATCAAATTTATGACCTAAAGCCACAGTTAACGCACCTGAAGCGAACACGTTTAAGATCTTTGACACCTGCAGGTAAGGAGGTAAGTGTAATGTATACACCTGGTTCATCTTGTTCAACCCATTCATTCTCATTACGAGAATCACCTTCTTTTGTTCTACCTCCGTTTCTTGTCGTTGGTTCTGGAAACCCTTGTCTGTTTTGAACAGTATTGCGATTACTGACATTGCTTGATCCATTAGAAAGTAGTTGACTGTTAGATACATTTGGCTCCACATCTTGGAAAGTTAGTTGACTATGGACTCGGTCAATACATCCATTTGGTATGTCACTGGCAGTGAGATTGGAACCCGAGGAAAAAGATGTAGGAGATTTGATGTTCCGGGAAGCACCTACCGGCAACCTCTCAGCCATTTCCTTCAGCTATGAAAGATAAAGACAACAAAATAGACTATCAGCAAGAGAAGCTAATGAAAGGCAGGTCAACAGAAAATTGTGTGTTCAATACTTTACAAAGCATCTCTATATTCATCAAAAAAGGGGCAGCAAAAATACTACACTAAAAGAATACTGACGAGTGACGAACAATGGCACATAACCTGAACACTACAGAAAACAAGCTTAAAAATGAAAAGCTTACAAATCCAATTTTTATTTTTTTTTGGAACCTGTAAGATTGCTCTCGAATCCAAAAAATTAACAAACAAATCCTAGAGAAACTCTCTTTTTCCCACTATTGTTTTCCTGACCGAGTACCTTCATACTTTAACTCAAGCTACATTCTAGGTGAACTGAAAAGGTTAACTGCTAACAGTAAAAGTAAAATTTGTAATCATAAAATTTGGTCCACTAAACTTTTGTAGGTATACAAAACATTTTGGAACTCGGATTTCATGAAGCTAGACATTGGTATGATACAAATGTCAATTTATTTCGGGAGGGAAACAAATGACATTCTATTTGAAACAGATGAAGTAGATTGTTCTCAAATATGGTTATTGAACCAAAAACACATGCAGTTACTTTGTTATAACAAAAAGACTATCCGAAGATGCAAATTTTGAGAAATGCCGTAAGAGTAAAGTAGTCATTTAAGATGTAGAAGAGCAGCCATTTGCTGTGAACTCAGAAGATGGCAGAGATATTGGGATGCATAGTTGTAAGGTTTCCTACCACACACATCGGAAGAAATAAACACCTGTCTGTTGATGGAAGGTTGGTCAATAGTGTTCTTAATGGGATTCCAACATACTTAATGTCCTTATTGCCTATCCCAGCTAGTTTTGAAAGGCGGATCAACAGGGGTGAGAAATAGCTCTCCATGGGAAGGAAATTCTGAAAAGAGAAGAATGCATTTGGTAAAATGGAATGATGTAATGTTTGGACTTTGGCCAAAAAGGGAGGTAGAATGGGACTCAAAATACCCAGACAACATAATAAGAGTTCACTATATAAATGATTATGAAGGTTTAATGAACGTAAAATAGAGGTATGGAAAGATGTCATTGCCATAAATCATGGTAGAGACGATTTCTGGAAACCAAAAACTGTTCTTCAGTCAAATCAGGGTGCAATCTGGAAGAACATTTGCAAGCTTTGGGGGTGGAGTATCAGAGTGGAGGTGGGAGAAGGTAGCAAGATTAAATTCTGGAAGGACATTTGGCAGGAAACCAGAAAACTCAAGGATAAATTCCCTGTTCTTTATAGCATCACACCAGACAAGCTGTTAGGGGGCTGATTGTTACAAATTGAACCAGGACAGAAGCTTCAATTTAGGAGGAATTTCAATGATTGGAAAATTCTGATTATCACCCTTCTTCTTGTACAACACCTCCATTCCTTTGGCATTCTAGCCACCCTAAATATGACATCATCAAGCAAGTCAGCCACTCCATACTTGGATTTTTGGACGAATGCAGGTGAAGCAGGTATGGAGTGGCTGACTAGGTAGTTTGATGTCATATTTAGGACAGCAAAAATGCCAGAGGAATGGAGGTGGATTACAATGGTTCCATTATACAAGAACAAGGGTGATATTCAGAATTGCAATCACTATAGGGGTATCAAGCTACTAAGCCACACTATGAAAGTCTGGGAGAGGATGGTCGAGATGGGGATGAGGAAGGGTGTATTTATCTCAGAGAACAAATTCGGATTCATGCCGGGGCAATTGACTACATAAGCCATTCATCTTGTAAGGAGATTGTTGGAGCAGTATAAGGTCAAGAAAAGAGACTTACACATGGTGTTCATTGACCTAGAAAAGACATAAGATAAAGTCCCAAGGGAGATCCTTCGGAGATGTCTGGTGTCCAGAAGTGTACCTGTGGCTTACTTTAAGGGTAGTAAGGACATGTAGGATAGAGCCAAGACCCGAGTTAGGACAAGGGAGGTGACTTAGAACACTTTCTGATCGTGACTGGGTTGCACCAGGGATCAGTCATTAGCCCATTTCTATATGCCTTAGTGACAGACGAATTGAGATGGCATATTCACCGGGAGGCATCATGGTGTATGTTATTCGCACATGACACAGTAATTGACGAGATGTGGGTTGGAGTTAACGATAGACTGGAAGGTAAGAGAAAGGCCCTAGAGTCTAAAAGTATCATGTTAAGCATGACTAAAACAATGTACTTGGAGTGCAAGTTTAGTGTCGTAATGTATGAGTAGATGTGGAAGTGAAGATTAAGGCACTAGTCATACCCAAGACAAGAAGCTTCAAGTATCTTGGGTCAATTATCCAAGCATAAGTAGAGATGACGATGATGTCACACATTGTATTGGACTGAGGTAGGTGAAATGGAGGCTCGCCTCTACGATAAAAATGCATCGCCAAGGCTTAATGGTTCGTTAACAAAATGGTGGATGGCCCAACATTGTTGAATCGGGTAGAGTGTTGGCCAGGAAAGAACGCACACATTCAGAAGATCAAGGTAGATGAGATGAGGATGCTCAGATAGATGTGTAATGTGTGGGCATACTCAGAGAGACATGATTAGGAATGAAGTATGGGGCAAGGTGAGAGTAGTATCAGTGGCAGACAAGATGGTGGAAACGAATCTGAGATGGTTCGTACATGTGAACATGAGGTGTGAGGATGGAGGTGTGGGAGGTTGATTGTAGTAGGATTTAGGAGAGGTAAGGCAAAAAGAGTTGGAAAGGTGATTAGACAGGACACGACAAAACTTAAGCTGACTTAGGACATGACCTTAGATTGGAAGGTGTGGAAGTTGAGGATTAAGGTAGAAGGTCGCTAAGTGATGTGTAGTCTCCTCTCCTCTTCTCCATTTTAGCAGTATTATTTAGTTATTGCCTAGTTTCTTATTCTTCAATGTGTATTACTATCCGTTGTTGCACTTGTTTTGTATCTTGCTATTTTATTGTCTTATTGTTATTATAATCCTGCATCAAGTACTTTTATTTTGAGCCGAGGATCAATCAGAAACAATCTCTCTACCTCACAAAGCTAGGGCTAAAGTTTGTGTACATTCTACCCTCCCCAGACCCCACTTGTGGATCACACTGGTATGTTGTTGGGAATTTTTTTTAAAACAGTTAATCATTACAGCTGAAGGCTAATAATGGTAGGCTGGAGGTTTGGAGACAAATCCTAGAGTCTAAAGGATTCAAGTTGAGGAGGACTGAGATAGAGTACTTAGAGTGCAAGTTCAATGTCGTAACTCATGAGGTAGATGTGGAACTGCAAATTGATACACAAGTCATCTCCAAGAAAAATAGTTCCAGGTAGTTGGGGTCGAATATCCAAGGTAATGGGGAAATCGACAATGATGTTACACATTGTATTGGAGCGGCGCAGATGAAATAGATGCTTACTTTCAGTGTCTTGTGTGATAAGAATGTGCCGCTAAGACTTAAAAGGTAACTTTTATAAAGCGGTTATTAGATCAATTGTGTTGTATGGGGCTTAGTATTGGCCGATCAAGAATTCACATATCTAGAAGATGAAAGTAGCGGAAATGAGAATGTTGCGATGGATGCGTGGGCATACTAGGAGAGATAGAATTAGGAACGAAAACATCTGAGACAAGATAGGAGTGACCTTCGTGGTGGACAAAACGAGAAAGGTGAGATCGAGACGGTTCGGGCACGTGAAGAAGATCCACAGATGCCCCTGTGAGAAGGTATGAGAGGTTGGCTATGGGGAGTCTCGAAGAAATAGAGGTAGGCCAAAGAAGCATTCGGGAGAGGTGATACTTGGGGTAAATTGGCCAACGCCTAAAACCACTTTTGAGGTCCTCACACACTAGCAAGGAATTGGAAAGAGAGGATCAAAGGAAGATTGGTGGAAAAATATCCCTGCTTGCATCTGGTGGATACTACTATGGAAAGAAAGAAATGAGAGATGTTACGAAGATGAGATCAAAGATGAGACGTCTTAGTCTTTTGTATATTTGGTGTAAGCAAGATTTAGTGGGGGAAGTAGATAGTTTAGTGGAGTTTATAGGCCAATTGTAAATTTTTGAAAGCTTGTTTATGGATTTTGAGTATGATGGTATGGCACCCCCTGGGGGTTTGTAAATCCCTCCTCATCAGTTTCTTGATGAATTCTTTTGTGTGAATACAAAGTTACCTATTTTTTTTTAAAAAACATTTGGGAGAGGTGCTCATACAAGACATGACACACTTGCAGCTTACCGAGGACATGACCTTAGATAAGAGGATATGAAGGTCAAGGATTAGGGTGGAAGGCTAGTAGGTTGTTGGGTCGATCCTTATTAGTATTATTATTAGCACTCTCCTACTACCTTATTCTTTGATTTTTTAATATTTTTATCTGTTGTTTCTTCCGCTTTGTTCATCGTACTGTTTGTTGTTGCTACTGTTCTTTTCTCCATTATTTTCTATATGGTTTCTTCATTACTGTATTTCCTTTTCTTACTATTTTGGATATGCATTACTTGAGCTGAGGGTCTATCGGAAAGAACTTCTCTACCTCCACAAGGTAGTGGTAAGGCTGGTCCACACCACCCTCCCACACCCAACTTGTGGGATTTCATGGGTATGTTGTTGTAGTCAATCATTACAGCTGTTAGAATCTACACAGTTGTGTGTTAGGTAGAAAGATAAACAAGTACGGCTCGCCAGCATGAAAGGAATATTAACTGTAAGCAGCTGTTATAAAATGTTATGGTTGGAGTTGGGCAATTGGAAGGAGAACTGCCATGGAAAATGCTATGGAAAACAAAAGCACCAACAAAAGTAGCTTGTTTTGGTTTGCGACTGCAAGAAATGCCTCCTAAACTCAAAAAATTCTCCAGGAGAGTGGCCTTTCAATATGCAGTAGGTGTTTTTTGTATGAAGGGCAGTAGAGTCAATTAATTGTCATCTTGCATGGAGTGCTCCAAGATGAACAAAAACTTTGTTTTGAGATAATAATAAAAAGTAAAAAAAGTTTTGTTCATCTTGGATTATTCCAGCTTATACACATTGTCAGAATAAAGTATTTGCTTGTCCGAAACAGTAAGGAAAAAAACAGATGTTCAACAATTATATGAACAAAAACTAATAACCCAAAGACAAAAAAAAATTGCATTATTAAGTTTTTTTTAGCACAACTGAGAATTCACAATGGCAAAAGAAAAAAACACAAACTCTCATATCTACCTAAAAAAATAAAATATTTTGAACAATGAGAAACACAGACTTAGTTGGACAGAAATTAATTTGTTTATAAATCAACTGACTCTATCGAAAAGAAAAAACAAACTCTCATGACAACCACATTCTTAGTTGGACTGAAATTAATTTTTTATATATCAAACGACTGTATAAAAATCATAGACCGATGCATACATGTATCTATGTTAGACCGACTACTTGAAAGAATAACTTAACAAGTAAGCAGTTAGAATTTATTAGAGCAAATGAAAGCTTAAATTTCTTAATCCACTTTTTAAAAGTTCAAGTACAATACATCCTTATTTGTAATATAATAGTTGCAGCATCTCATTAAGTTTTTTGATAAGGAGCTTTTCACTAAGTCAAAACCAAAACGATTTGCTCTGAGATACTCATTTCGAAGACAGACATGTATTTCATTATAAATGTGAGCAATTTCTCTACCAAAGATTTGAAGCAGCATACCTGAGAAGTAAGTGACTTGATCACTTCTTTCGCTGCTTTGCATTTGGCAGTCTCTTCTCCAGCAATGGTTATTGCCTCCTTTAGCTGCTTAGTAGTTCTTTCCAGTTCTATCTCCTGAAGTTGAGCCTTGCGCGTGAGATTTTCCACCTATGATGAAGATCGTTAAACACAATGCTTTTTCAATGAAATTAATAGTACATTCATTTGAGTCTCATGATTCAATTACAACAAAATCGTGATGCATAAATACAGACAGTTTAGATGCTAGATTCAGACTTTCATGAGAATGGCGTTATAGATAAAGATGTAGCACAGAACTAAAAAAGGCGCCGGAAACAGGAAGTGATTACTAAAATGATATGAATAAAAAGATACTAATAAATTTTACAGGATGGTTGACAGACCAAGGCATTACAAAGGAGTAAAAATTTAGGCTTAAAGCCCAATATATGCATGGATGAATGTCGTAAAAATGCAAGATAATATGCTGAATATGGACAAGATTACAATGACCATATCCAATCGAGGGGATAAGTAGCACAATTGAATGACACAATGCAAATGACAATTTAACTAAATTTTATGTATTAATTTCCTCCTTATTTGAAATATATAGAAAATTTAAGTATTTAGAAATTAAAAGCGATTAAGATTTAACCTTTTAAAAATAATTACACGTTGGATAAAATTATACTGGTAAAGAAATGGAACTTGGTCTAACTCAACCCCAAAAGCTAGCACATCTCCGTATAAGGAGTTCAACTTTTCCTCATCCCACCGATGTGGGACTTAACACCCCGCCTCACGCCCAAAATTGGTCATCTGGTGCGTAGGTCCAACATGGATAATCATTGATTGGAATGAGCCTGACTCTAATACCACATAAAATTAATATGAGGGACACGAGCAAGGTGCGTATGCTATGACTAGTACTATTGTAAAAAATGAAGCTCTACACAAAATATTGATAGACTCTTTTACCCTTTGTAAGTGCATTCCATGTTGGATGAACTTGCTCATAGAATTCATTTATAGAAACTTCATTATTTCCTTAGGTTCATTATTTGACTTTTCTAATAAGTAAAACAAAAACTTCATTCTTAGACATCATGAGCCCATTATCATCCTAAGCACGATTTTTTTGAAGGTCGGATTTAGTTCTAATGACAAGTTCATTATTTAGACATCACAACCCTTTCATCATGCTTAACATGTTTTTTTTGTAAGCATGCTTAGCTCAAGTTTTCCAAGGTCTAGTTTAGTTCGAGTGCCAAATTAATTCAATTGTTACATGGTGTTGGCCTAGAGACCCTAGTTTTTCTCTTTCCTGGAGTTCCTTTTCTCGTTCTTTCGTCCAAATAAAAATTGAAATTAGTTTTGTGGTTACATGATGTTGACCCAAAGACCCCACATTTGCTCTCTTTGGAGATCTTATTTTCATTCTTTCTTCGAGAAAGTAAAATAAATAATTAAATAAAGTGAAATAAAGAAACTTGAATTGAATTAACCTAAAAGTAAGGTAAAATTTTAAATTAAAATTAACGCAAGTAATTTCCTTCTAAAGCAAACCTAAACTTCAATTGGTACACAAATCCTTCAACAAATTTAAAAAATAAAAAACAAGAAAATGAATGTAAATAACATTTTAATATATAAAAACTTCACTATTTCCTTGTATGGTGACATAATAAAGGCTGTAAATTTATTTCAAACTTCTCAAGTTTTTATTTTCTAATTTCTCAAGTTCACATTATAAACGAGAAACATTTTAAAATTGTAACACCTCGGAAATTGAAAGTTGAATTTGGAAGGGAAAAAGTTTCATTTTGGCATTGATGCAGTGATCTATGAGTCCGACCTACGGACCGTATAAAGTCCTACGGGCCGTAGGAAGGAAGTCGTAGGTCTTGGTTTGAGATTTCAAAAAATGTCAAGTCCCAGTAAATTGACCTATGAAAGAATAGGACGGATCGTAAGGCAGTCTTCGGGCCATAGGAAAGAAGTCGTAGGAAGGAAGTCGTAGGTCTTGGTTTGAGATTTGGAAAAATGTCTAGTCCTAGTAAATTGACCTACGAAAGAACAAGACAGATCGTAGGGCAGTTTACGGGACGTAGGAAGTGCCTGTAGGGTGATTCAGAGAATTGATTTGAGACCTTAGGTCTATGAAAGGATTTGACGAGTCGTAATGTGGCCTATGGGTCATAGGAGGGGTCCGTAGAAGTGATCTAGACTTGGTGAAATTCTGGACTTGAACTTGGATTCTACGAGCCGTGGAATGTTGGACGGGCCGTAGGAAGGTCTCGTGGAATTGATCAGAAATTTTGAGTCCCAGTAAATGATTCTACAACTGACCAGACTTCTACAGACCGTAGGTTGAAGTCGTAGGGTCTTTAGGCAGTTTTTAATTAAGGGTGTTTTGGTCTTTTCTTATCTAATTAACCCCTAAACTACGTCATTTTGGCCCTATAACTACCCTATAACTGTTTTTACCCTTAAGACTTGGCCTAATTTCTCTCATTCACTCAAAATCTCCTAAATTCTTTCAAGTCTTCTTCTCCAAAATTATCTCTTAAGCTCAGGTGAAGAGCTAGGGTTTCAAGCATCAAGGTCTCATCCTCATTGCACTCTTAGGGCTTTGATTATCAAGGTATGTGGGAATTCACCAATGGATTCCTTTCCTCTATTGGGTCCCAAAAGAATCTCAACCTCCTAAGTTGATTCACCCAATTCTCTTAGAGTTTCATGCAAATCTCCATGGGTTCTATTTATTATGATTCAATTGTTGATATTCAATCTTATTAATCATGATTTGATACAATTACAAGGTTTTCAATTGATTTCCTTTGAACTCATGCTTATACCTATTTTATGAATATGAATTATGCTTAGGTACTATTAATTATGATTTATGAATCTATGCATGTTTATGAAAAGAATGATTTATGATTAAAAGATGCTTTTAAGGTAAAGTGTCAATGATTTGTGAAAGGTTTTCTCACAATAGAATGAAATCATGATTTAGATGCTTAGAAAGGTAAGTGTCTACTATGAAAGTTTTATGAAATCATAATTGAAAGGAGCTACTCTAATATGAACTTATGATTGGATTGGTAGTCTTAATTGTGCCTTTCCATGTATTTTGATATGATTATGATTATGTCTTTTCCATTGGAATTTGCTTAGCACCAAGAGGACTTTGAGATGGAGGCTCTCCCTTTAGTAGATGGCGGTTCTCTAGAAGCAATCTCCTTGTCCCTTAACCACGTGCCCCCGTTGGATTGTCTTAAATGACCTAAGCTAGTGGATCCACTTTAACAAAGAATGAATGTGACAAGGTTCTACCTTGGCAAGTAGATTCCCCTTTTTGGTATGAGGGTCATTGCCGGATTTCATGTTATAGCTCACATGATCCTATTGTCGGTTTAACGGTAAATTTCCCACAAATGAACTATGCTTCTATCAAAGGTTTTATGAAAGTTTCTTAAATGGTTTTAAGCATGCATTGACCTTGTGTATGATTTATGATTACTTTATAAAGGCTTTTATCACGTTTTACTTGATCTTGCATATCATGTTTAAGTTCATCACGCTATCATGCTTTACGTTTTTATGCATTTCCCCATACTTCGTACATTCACCGTACTAATGCATATGTGTGCCTATATTGTCTTATAATATAGGGTCCGACACTCCTCCCGCTCGTGGTTATATTGCTTTGCTAGTACATTGGATTGGTGAGTCCTCATGCTTCAAGGACAAGACCATCGATGCTTTATTTCTTTTATTGTCTTTTCGTTTCAGACTTGTACGTGATGTATGGGTTACGCCCCAACCACTCTTATGGTGTTTAGAAAGGCTATGTCAGACACAGTTTAGATTTCACACTTATGTTCAGATTCCTTATATGATATGAGACTTTTATTGTCTATTCTCTCTTATTGTATTTCTATTGCGTCATGCTTATGTCAAGTGGCTTGTCTAGGGCCTCTCGAGGTTCTATTCACCATATCACACCTAGGGGGTACTTTGGGTCGAGACAAAAATATACAGTTCCTTGTTTTTCTAGATCTTTATAATAATTTGTACTATGGGATAAACGTGCAATGCACGTAAATAAAGACTAGTAAGATCAAAATGCATATCTTTGACGTTGTAAATGATATGCCCTCATAGACATTTTTGGAAAATGATAGGATGCCAGATGCCTATGGATAATCTTAGCTCAATGTTGTTACAGAGAAGACAAGCTTTGACAGTAAATTAAGTTTCAGGTCCAAAGGTAGATACTACTTCTATGCAGGTGTAAAACTTCTAAAAGTCAATCCTCCACAATCTACAATGAAGTAGACTAGCAGAGTCATTATAGGAGTAAACGGCTCCAACTTCCAGTCATGCACTCTTGCAAGCAAAACTTTCTTTTGATCTCTTGGCGGATTACAATTTTGATCAGTTGATTGTCCTTTAGGTTAGGATTTTAGCATGTCAGATTCATTGAACAGTACAAAGCAGCAACAAGCATATCATTCCACAAGATAGTACCTAACAGAAGATAGCAGTGACCTGGAGGCTCAAAAATTATTAAAACTCAGTATTAGAAATAGATAATTCACTGATTTTACCTCTCAATAAATTATTTGATTTTCTCCATTTAATCATACTATCACATGTTATCCATTCAAAGTAATACTTATGAACTTCGATGAAGTTTTTCACCATTATTAGAAAAGATTATGCATAACCATTCACCCTTGACCACAACTACCAAAACACTATTTAACAAGTTTTCTCAAGCCCCAGTGAACTCTGACTCCATGAATATGGTGTTCCCTAGAAATTCTAGAGGATTTTTTACCCCCAAGTCCAATGTTTGACACTCTACATTACAGAGAATGTCCAAAAACACTTAGATTCATAGCGAAACTCAAATCTATGTTTTTTAATTCACATCAGCAAAAAGGATATGATGTTGAAGCAAAGAGAGGAAAATGCATCAGAAGTAGAGAACTGTTCCTTAGACAAATGACATACCTGTGCTCTTAATTTGATAACCTCTTGGCTAAGGCCATCGTTTGTCCTTTTAGCATCGTCCAAAACAATCTTTGGAGATGTAAGTCCACCCAATGTTGGAGTTGGTGTAGTAGAACGAGGTGGACTGGCCCGTCTAGATATTGGTGATGTTGCTCGAGAAACAATTCTTGATCCTGGAACTGAAGCTGAAAAGAATTTCTTGGACGAGCCAAATACAGGGTTAAAAGACTTGGAAATGTTGAGAGCTCCCCACTGAGAGGTACCATTTGGAATAGGTGACACACGACTGCTGTTGAATTCAAGTTTTTTCTTCTGTTTGGAAGAACGGGTTTCAACTTGTTTGAAGGATTCCATTGTAGAAAATCTAGCAAGTTGAGGTCGAGACCTTGTATCCAACTTAGTATCCTTGTCTGTTATATCAGTTAGTGACTGATTCATGCTTCCTCGTCGACTCATAGAAGACTGGGAAGAAGCATCGGTTTCCATAGCTTTTTTCAATTTACTGAAGCAGTTGTCACAGACACGATAGGGTTTATTGGGATTAGGTGCCATTGATGCCCTCAGTGATTTTCTGCTGCTACATGAATGACAAAAGACAAGCCCACAGTTATAACAATTGTGGCGTTTTCTTTTAAAGTTAAAAGGAAGACGACAGCCAGAACACATGGATTGGTCGACCCCAGATACCCATTTGTGAAGGCAAATAGCAGCAGTAAAATTAGTGCCACAAGCAATACTTTTGACTTGCTTGTCTTTTAAAGCTTCCACTAAAGTGGGAGAGTTTCTGTCATCAGTATCACCATGACCCAATCTTCCATTTGCCCCCTTTCCCCATGTGTAAACTTCAGTTCGGGAAGTCAAGACAGCAACATGATATGCTCCACAAGCGATCTCCTCCACAAAATTCTTTGCCAGCTTGCCTTCAACACGACGGGGTAACTTCCCATCAGCTTGGTGATGACCTAATTGGCCATACACAGGACTTCCCATTGTATACACATGACCAGAAGTCGTCAATGCAACTGTCAAGCTGTGTCCACAAGTAACCTGGCAAAAGTTTGGTTCGACAAGAGCTGCAACACAGGTAGGTACAAGTTTCGACTCCTTGTCACCATGCCCTAGTCTACCTTTATCACCATCTCCCCAAGTAAAAAGTTTTCCTGATGAACAATTACTTGAACTTGAGCTTCCCACCATGACTTCGACGACCGCTGCAGTATGCCAAACCCCACAAGCTGCTCGTACAGTTCGAAGCCCCTTTAAAGACTCCACTTCCCTAGGTTTAGAGACACTTTTTCTGTCTCCATGTCCAAGAACACCAAAAGTACCATCGCCAAAAGTAAATAATTGACCAGCAGAGGTCACCACAGCAGTATGCCAGGGCCCACACGAGATATATGAAACATGTATGCCCTCTAAGGGTCCATTTACTCTTTTGGGAACCCAATGACTAACTTCATTTCCATGCCCAAGAAGACCAAAATCACCATCACCCCATGTGTACAAGTCTCCAGAGAGTGTTACAGCACAAGTATGATTTTCACCACAAGCAACAAGCTCAATGTTTGAATGGCTGAGTGAATCTATAAGCTTTGGATGCAGAACATCAGAATCAATACCATGCCCAAGCCTACCTCCCGATTCCTCACCCCAGGAGAAAATCTCGCCCTGCTTTGTCACCAGTGCTGCATGTCGGCCACCACAAGCTATATTTTGAACATCCAATACCACCGCAGACTCTAAAGCTTTAGGAAACAAAGAATCTAATTTGGCACCAAAAGAACTGCTAACTCTATGAGGTCCACCACCTAGGACACCATCCCCAGTGCCTTCCCCCCAGATAAAAACATCCCCCAAGGCATCACCATCATCATGACCAGAACCTTGACTTGATGAGCTAACTGCACTTGAAAGGCTTACTCTAAAATTATCCATTCCTATTCCCTTCATCTGACCATGCATGCTATTGGAACCTCCAGAAGATAAGGAATGAACAGAAGCGCTAGCAGAATCTGAAGGGAAAAAACCCTTAGGAGGTACAGCATACATAATTACGTCAGCAAATGCCTTATCTAGACCGTTTTTTGGAGGACTTTCATATGGACTATGAAGACGAAGCTGATCACCGCCATCCTGAAGGACATATACAATCTCATCATTCAACATCCCAAAGAGACAAATAGAACCAAAATACTTTTACTCTATCAACATGAATAAATTAAAGGAGATATTTAATCTGCATATGCATGAGTAGACATGTGGATGCTACAGTACCTTCTGCAAGCTGTCACCACTACTAAATGGAGAATGCAGAGGAGAGCTTCTTCGTGTATATGTTCTAGGACTAGTAGCACCGGAAGAAATTCCATCGCTCCTTGATTCTGTTCTCCATTTTCTCTGGTGCCCACGAGATATTAAGGCCTTCAAACCACTAAACCAAACCTCCGCTTCATCTTTATCTTTACATATCTAAGAATAGAGAATGATAAGCAAAAGGTGGGATGAGTTTGGTGCATGAACCAATTTCTGTCAAAAATGGAATAATACAGAGCAAAAAATCACAATAATTAATTCTTTAAAGGAAAGACACAGCTGTTAATAATAAAACTCTTACCAAATCCAGCGATCTATCATTGTATATAAGTGAAAATGACTGATACTCTTTCTCAGGTCGTGGGTACCTTTGAAAAATTGGCTGGAAATAGAACAGCAGCAATTATTCAGATCTGTGAAAACCTACTAACAAGATTTTTGCCTTGTTATGCTTGACAGTTATAGCAAGATGTGTGTGTGTGTATATGTGTGGGGAGAAGGCAAGAAAGACAAAGACTGACAGAGTCATACAGAACAATTAATCAAACTAATTAAGGCGTGTGGACAACCTTCCTTTTGCAGTGTTAGGACCTTGGTCGTATTCATTCTTCACCCATCGACTACTTCTTCATCTTTCATCTACTCGCTAGTTTATTGTTTATAAAAAAATTATATTATCATATCGAATAGAAGAGAAATTTTTTTGATGAGAGTAGCGTGTCTAGCACAAAACCAAAGCAAGTTCATAACTATTCACGAACAATACTCAGTATCTCCGTGACTTTATCAGATATCACCTCAAGTTCCCCTTCTAGTCGAGCCCCCCAACCCTCTCTATTAAAGCTATGCATGTCACTGTACAAGCCTAAACCAGGATGGCAGTAACTCCTACCTTCTTTTCTTTGGGATCACTAATGGAAAGAGACAGGGATGCTTGCACCGGGATAACAGAAAAACCTAAGGTTTATTTGACTAAATAGAAGTCTATTAAGGCCCAAGAAAAGGTGCCACTACCATCTGAGAAATGAACTACATATCTGTTTTCTATGACAGGTGTGAGATCGGAATGCTGAAACATTCTCTCACCTCTGTACCTATACCACACAAAAATATATGCAGATGGATTCATTCGAATGATGGATATACCAATAAAAAAAAGTTGCAATACAGAAATAGGCTTTTCGCCATGGGGAGAACTTACAGTGCGCTGCCCAGATATTATTCTTGACACATGACTTAGCTTCAGGTGTTTCTCCTCTTTACCTGAAAACCATATTAAAGCAGACTCATCCTGCAACCACAATCAGAATAGACTTTTAGACTGCATTGATTCTCAATTAGCGCTACGTTTCAAAGGACACAAAGTAGTCCAGACTTCACACTAACTTTTTTTCTGATAGCTAACAGACAAAGAAATGGCCAGAATCAAGTGCTAAACCATAACTATGGGACAACAAGGAAACAAAGAATAAATGCATTTGATGATGTTGAACTACACGCTGCGGTTAAACAGTAAGAACCACAGTTCTCAAAATGGTCGATTCTCTTTCTGTTGTGAAAAAATCAGCATACTTGAATAAAGAACTACTTTAGGTGCATATGTTTATAAAAAATTAGATATTTTATTTCAGCATAAATGAATGATTTCTAAGTGTAGGTTGTTGGATAACATGATAAGGGTAGGACTTTGAAGCCATTCTGATTACCAACTTTTGCTGCATTTTGCTCGTAACTCAACTTTAAATATTTTCCTGCCTGGGACACAATGCTATTTTTACTTTTTGGGGGTGTAAGGCAATTCAGATATCACGAATCACGTATTGCTTTCATGTTAGCAGAAAGATTAATGAGCCTGAACTACCTGATGCATACTTTTCATGCTTGATAATGTATTCTCCTTATGTCATGTAGTATTTTTATTGTTTAAATGATACTCCAATATCAAACACAATAACTCATACAGAGACACAAAGTACACCAACTCTGAACAAATAGAAAGGCAAAGGAACTGATGTGGTAAGCATTCTTTTAAATAGAGGAGAAGGTATAATATAGTAAGTATTTGTAAACTGATTATTAGGTAACTCGGAACAGAACCTAAAAGGGTTTCTCAAATAGATAGGCTACAACACACATTTTGGGTGACCTATGTACAGTAAGACATAAAGCTGAAGATTCCACAAACTTCAAAGCAGCTGTAAATCAAAAGGAGATTGTAGATGGAAATTACAACAAGAAATGTATGGCCTGCTAACCCATTGTGTGGAATTAAATTTCTCTCTCTTACTGCTTATACTTCTACACAAGACTAAAACCCCTTCTCTTGCCCCTGATCCAAAAACAATAAGCAGTACCAGACATGATATGAGCTCCTGAAACCAATTCTCCACTAGGGCATTTCACAAAAGGTCACGCCAAGCACCTTAACTCCAACAATTAGGCAAATATAATACACCTCCCACAAAGCCTGATAGACTACTAGCTTCTGCTTGATAGAATCTAGAAGTTTTTGTTCTTGCCTTAAAAATTATAGAACATAGTAGTTACCCGTCAAACGAGAAATTAAACATCTACAAGAAAAACTCAAAGTCTTAAACATCAGATTTTGCAGCCTAATTGACAAAAGCAAAGACCAGCATAGATATTAAACTACACAACTGGAAAAAAAGGGAAAAAGTATATTGTATCTTAAACCTCATGCTAAACTCAATAAATATGAAAGAAATCTTTTTTCCTTTTTGTTTTGATAAGTATAAATGATATAGAAATCTTACAAGAATATGTATAGATGATACAGAGAAAAATCGGGGTAAGAACACAAAATTACAAAGTACATCACATAGGCTAAAGAAAGATGAACTGATACTTACATTTGACAACCGAAAGGGACAAAACTTTGGTTTCCCCCTTCTTCCATACTTGAGCAAGTATGCGCCCTTCTTTAGAGCAGTTATGGCCTGATGTAAATCATAAGAAGTAATTACAAGCTGAAATAAAACTACAGAAGTCCAGAAATTTCAAACCTAATAAATAAACATGGAACAAGCAACACTAATAAACAATGGAACAAGCACCGAAAGTGAATAGTCCATGCAACTTAGACTGAAAATACTTAATTCGACTTGATTGCTCTTGCTATCCAACATCAATCCTTTAAATTACTTGGCACATCAATAGCAGAAACAACATTCCTAGAAATTTAAATGTTTTGAAAAAACATCCCTAGCAAATTTTTTTTGAAAAATTGACATTCCTAGCAATTTTTTTATTTAAAAGAAAAACAACATTCCTAGCAACCTTATGACTCGTACTGTTTGTCAAAAATGCTATCCTAGTATTTTTACCTTAATTGCCATTGCTATTCCATGTATCAAATGAACATTACAGAATTATTGTCGCAATTAAACAAGCTTTCGTTTATCACTCATGCTATCTGAGTATTATTACTTTAATTGTTGTTCCTATTCTAGGTATCAAATGAGCATTACAGATTTTTTATCTCAGTTAAACAGGCTTTCTTTATCAGTTATCTGCTTTACACCCCATAAAGAGGAAACTGATAACGAATTCTCACCACGGAATGCAAAAAGCTACTTCTAACACTAAAAAACAAAACCAAAAAGTAGTCATATATATAGGACATTCTCCAAGTTTCCAGAGCTAATCAACACGGAAATACAAATCTAACTACCCTTCAATCCCAAACTACTTAGTGTCAGCTTATCAATAACGAAATACAAATCAATCAACTGCACTTCCTCTCCAAATTAGTTGGAGCCAACTTATCAATAACTAAATTCAATTGAATCAACTACTCCTCAATCCAAAACCAGCTGGGACCAGCTGATCAATAATGAAATACAATTCAATCAACTACTCCTCAATCTGAATCTATAGTAAACAAAACACAATCGAATCAACTACCCTTCTATCCCAAACTGGTTGGTCTCAGCTTATCAGTAGCAACAAAACACTAGTACCGATAACCGAAACAAAAAACAATAATGCTCAACAAACATCAATCTACTAAGTAATGGTTAAAAATGCATCAATTTACCTGCTCAATATCCCTTTCCACTTGTCCACCAGCACGATTAGCATCTGAATTCATTCTATCAGCAATTGACATGAAAAAACCAGTTCTTCCAAACAAGCCCTAGAATCACTAAACCCCAATACTGAAAAACACCATTCTCAACTCCAACCCCTCCCATTCATTCATCTACAAAAAAAATTCAATTCCAATCACCTCAACACAAATTATTCATAAAAAATTCACCAAAATGTCCCAAGAAAGAACTGAAAAATCAATTCTTGATAGCCCCCACAACTTGCACCAGTTGCTCTTAATTTTGCAACTTGCTCAAAAAATGTTGAAACCCTTTTTGGGTGTGAAGTGAATAATCAAGAACTGAACTGGGTCTTCAAAAAAATAGAAAAAAAAAAACACCCCCAGATAGCTGAAACTTTGAAAACGACTGAAAATGAAAGTTTTCAGTTAAAAAAATCCTAACTTTGACTGATTTCAATGATTTTGGAGGCTTTTCAGCTTCTGGTTTGTAAAATTGAGAGAGAAAAATGGCAATTGGAAGAGATCAGGTGAAAAAGTGAAGCTGTAGAATCTAATGTTTGATCTGAATTTTTCTCCAAAAATTGTGCAGAAGCAACACACACAAAAGTGCAACAGATGAAAGGAGAGAGAAGAGAACTAAGGTGGACTATTGAGAATTAAAAATTAATATTTTTTAACTTTTTGCCCTTTTTTTGTTTTGGGTTGGAAAAAAAAAAATTCATTTTAAAAAAATAAATAAACAGATTTTACTTGTTGGACTTTCACCCATTTCTCATTAATTACCTATTTAATTTTTCAATTTACAGTTGAATAACTTATGTTATTTATACAAAAAAAAAAAAAAAAAAAAAAAATTTTTTGTTTTGGGTTGGAAAAAAAAAAATTCATTTTAAAAAAATAAATAAACAGATTTTACTTGTTGGACTTTCACCCATTTCTCATTAATTACCTATTTAATTTTTCAATTTACAGTTGAATAACTTATGTTATTTATACAAAAAAAAAAAAAAAAAATCATGCTTAAATTATGACGCGTCTCTAAAAAAAAAATCTTGATGAAAAAAGCATAAAAGAATTTTAAGCAAAAAATTGTCAATTCTTATCGCAGTTCTCTTTTAATATTCACTTAAAAAAAAAATTTTGCGCTGAACAAGCTACTTTGTGGGAGGAAAAAAAAAATCTTCTGTTTTAACATGTAGTTTAAGGTTTTAGCTTAACTTATTTAAATTTGGGTGGATAAATTCATTAATTAAAAAATAAATAATTCCTAAATTAAAAAATGATTCTAAAAATCTCTAGGGAAGAGGAATATTTATTATTTTAGTATACTCTTTGATGGCAAGTAAATTTGAGTATGTGTGATGCTATATCTAGAATGAAAAAAATGAAGCACAAATGAAAAATATAAATAAACAAACTTTATAGTATTAAAAAAATCATTTAACTACAAACAGGCTCTTACAGGAAAGGAGCTGTTTCTCTGCTCTCATTCCTCTCTTTCTTTTCCTTTAAAAATATATATTTATATATATAAAATAAGAAACTATTAATTTATACTACTAATAGCTATTGCAACTAACACTTTGTTCAAGCGGTTATTATGTATTGTTTCATAATATATTGTATTATATTGTATTGTATTATATTGTACTGTATAATTTTAATGAATATAATATTTGAATAGATTGTATCGTTCTCTGTTATTATATAATGCCACACATTCATAATTTGAATAATAAACCTACAAGAAATTGTAGGATATGGGATAGAGCTAATATATATGAAAATGTAGGTTAAATGATAAAATAAAATTATTAAATAATAAGTAAAGATAAAATAAGAAGAAAATATTAAGATAACTCCGTGATCCTACCAAATCGATCGTTACATAAAATAGGTCTTTTTATTGTTACATCAGAATGGATTTAAACGATATAATATAGTAAAATTTAACTAATAATTAAAACAAACATAGTATTAAATTAACAATATAACATATAACAACCATCCAAACAAGGTATAAGTGATAGTAGCCAAATAATATTTGTTCAAAAAGCAAATATTTTAGAAAAATAGGTTGAACTAGTCATTAACCTTTCAAAAGGTTCACTATTGAGTTTCCAACTTTAGATATTAATCTTATTTGAATAATAGGTCATATTGTTAGAGATAGATTACGTTTATTAGTTCTTTGTGTAATATTTAATTTTTTTTCTAGCTCTAATTTTAATCCATAATTTTTTTTAAAAGCTTCATTATATATAGGTTAGTAGACTGTGAAATGTACCTTAGGGATAAATCACAGTTCAGTGATCTAATTTACAAAACAATCGATAAAGCCTAATGGTATAAGTTTTCTTTATTTAAATTTAGTATACGTATCATATACATAAGCTTTATATATTTCAACCATATCATATCATCATATATACTGTCATAAAAGCGGGATAACCCTACATCAAAAAAATTAAAAAATTAAATTACGATCAAAATATCTACTAAATATTAAACGATAATTGTATCCTTCACTTAAACACTATTCATATTAATCATATCATACTATTCTAAAAATAAAAAAACTAAGTGGGAAAATTAAATTATCAAAATATCGATAAAATATTACACAATCATTTTATCACTCACTTAAACACTACTTATGTTACTAATTTTGTATAGAAAGATACTTCCTCCGTCCCTATTTAGTTGTCCACTTTAGAAATGGCACACAGATTAAGGCAACAATGATTAGCATAGTGAAGTTACAATTTTACCCTTATAGTACAATTTACAATTCCAAAATAAATTCATTCAAGATAACTAATCAATGTTAGGAAGTTCATAAGTTTATTTACTTTATTTATGACAACTTTATTTAAATAAGGGTATAATAGGAAAAAAATTGTTGTCTTTTCTTGATTTGTCAAAATGGACAACTAAATAGGGACAGAGGGAGTAATTATGTAAGTTATAAATACTTATGAAAGACATGTTGATAAGTTTTGGCCAAAACTATTTCTAAATTATACTCCAAATTTGAATTACATCCTTAAAATATATTTTTTTTTGACAGAAGACATCCTCCAAGTATTTGAAAGTTAACAATTTTCATCCTTCTGTTAGATATTGTCAAAAAACTAAGTGATCTTACAAAAATATGTGGAGTTAACGTGACTATCAATAAACGTTTTCTTGCATAATTTCATTATCTGCTATAAAAAAACTTCTGAAAAAAAAAAAAAATTAAAAATCTTGGACACCATTGCTTGATGAAACAAAAAATGTGGTGTGAGGATACATGATCTGTCTTTTTCTCATTTACAAAGGAAAAGAGGTGGATCTTAATTATTTTCACCATTTTCAAAGGGTAACGGCTACAGATTTCTCTTGTCATCAAAAAAGTAATTATCTTCATCTTTTTCAAAGTCAATTTGTAATTAGATCAATAATTTTTCGAGGCAATCTGATAGTGTGGTGATCAAAAAATTGATTATGTCTCGAGTTTCATTCTCCATTATTGGAAGTCTCCAACAAACATCACTTCTAGTAGATTCAATTGAGAAGAAATATATTTCAATTGATAATTTTTTAATATTAAATCACATGAAAAATAAATGAAAAAATAGGAAAATTAAAATATTTTGCATAATGCTAAACTCAATTACTGAAAAAGTTCACGATTTTTTTTTTGGAGTATCTTAGAATAATAAATACAAAAGAGTGACTTGATTTTTGTGGAATCTGTTATATTTTTGACAAATTCTAATAGAAGGATGAAAATTGTTAACTTTCAAATACTTGGAGGATGTTTTTTGCAAAAATATAAATAAATTAAAGATGTAGTTTAAATTTACATATAATTTAAAAATGATTTTGACCAAAAACTCAATAAATTACACCGTCTAAGTTCAAACCATTTGAAATTTGAAGCAATTGAAGAGACTATAATTATAATACTCCTTTTGTCCCTAATTACTTGTCCATTTTTGAATTGGCACACCTATTAAGAAATCAATAATTGACACAATGAGTTTACCATTTTACCCATATTAATTATGAAGTGGATGAATTAAAAACTTAATAATTTCAGGAAGTTCTACCTTTTTCAAAGTAATTAATTGAGAGTATTATATGTAAAAAAAATTTGTCCTTTCTTGATTTGTCAAAATGGACAAGTAATTAGGAACAACTAAAAACGAAAATATGGACAAGTAATTAGAGACAGAGGGAGTATAATTTATTATATTAAATTAATAACAGTTACAAAGAGTCATGTTATCATAATTGTGTTAAATTAATAGCAATTACCTCGTATTGACTTAAAATACCTTGTCTATATACTTAAATTTTGCCTTTCACCTCTTATTTTCTAGTATAATAATAAAAAAAAAGTCACAATTGTTGTAATAATATAATAATATAAATTATACCTCTTCATCTTCTCCAACCAGTAAAAAATATTTAATGATATTAATTATGTCTCTTCAACCATTTTCTTAATATAATAACTCCTCCTTTTATACCTCCCGGCTCCCAAATTCTCCTCCTTTTTATTTGAAGGAATTTCGAATGCAAAAAGATTTTTAATACAATGTTTTTTTCTTTTTTTTTTGTATTTTATTTTATAACATACGTATAAATTTATAGGTAGACTCAAAATTTAAGACTTGAAATATGACATACCTTGTTTTGCTCTGTTTTTTAAAGGCACACTAAAAGTAAATAGTAGGGTTGTAGAGGACTTATCGTTGCGTATAAGATATTTTCGGATTGCTTCCGAAAAAGTACAACTCAGATATTTCTTATAATTTGAGTCTCATAAAACTCAAATATTGAAAATTATTTAAATTATGTAAAAAATAAATTCTCTATAAAAAAAATATAAGGGGAAACTAAGTAAATACCCCATAAAAGCAAAATAATTACACATATACTCATTATATTCATACCCCACTAAATAATTACACTATATATCTCCAACTAATTTTGTTTAACTGATATTAAATCAGTATCATATACTGTATTGGTATCATTAATGCTGATAATTTCGCTTAACTGATACTAAATCAATATCATATATTGTATTGATATCATTAAAGCTGATAACTTTGCTTGGTTGATACTAAATCAGTATATATATATTGTATTTGTATCATTAAGGTTTCTTGTTCAGAAATTACTCATTAGTCAATGATACTTATCATTGACTAATGAGTAATTTCTGAACAAGAAACTTTAATGATACTATAAAATATATATAAACTCTTATAGTATCATTGACTAATGAGTAATTTCTGAATAAGAAACATTAATGATACCACAACAATATACATATACTCTTATGATAGTCTAATGAAAATCCATGAAATTCTAAGGTTTTCCATGTGAATTCTCTATGTATTTCTAGAATCTTCCACTCTGAACTAGCTTTCTTCCTATGTAAGTCATCCACATGAGCAATCTTGTATCATGTGACACCAATGTGACACTTATGTAGTGTGATGATGTGACGGGTCATCACACTCTCCTCCACGTGATGTTGTGACAACCACGATGCATTGTTGTTGCATAAACTCTCGGATCTTATATTTTAATAACCATAATCCTCATATCATTCTCATGTAGCTTCTTCCAATGATTACCCTTTAAATGGATGTGGAACACAACAATGACTTTTTATTTTTGTCTACCTCAAAACTTTTAGTGGTTTCCAAGAACATCGGCCCCTCATTTTGAGCTCCTCACGAGTTGTATAGTCAAAAATTGTGTTTGTCCTTCCATCTTTAGTACATTAACCAAGGACACCATACATGATCCTTCTTTCTCCATGACCAATAATCGTTGGAGGTAAGGATGGATCATCGTGTGACACTTCTGGAAGAACTCTTGCTCGAGAATTATGTCAAAGATGTCTAAAAGAGAGACACTAAAGTTGGTTTCACCTTGCCACTTTCCTAGCATAATGCTTACTCCATGAGCGACTCCGCACACGGGAGTTGGTGGTGCATTGAATGTCTTGAGGTGGGTGTTACTTGGATTGTAACTCAACCCTAACTTTGTTGTTGTGGTCTTGGACACGACGTTGGTCTCTGCACCAATGTCGACCATAACTTACATTGATTGTAATGTCTACATATTGTGCGTTGTATTCTTTTCACTTCTCTGATTGCTTTGTGATAGCTCCACATAATCAAATAAGGCCCAACTATGTAGTGCCCGAACCTTGCCCTAGTTCTTGTGCATTTTTCTCTTTCTATTCCCGTAATATGACACCAGGGTTCTTCAGGGCAACTTGCATAGCCATGTGGCCCATCACATATGTAGCAACCGTTTATCTATGTATTTTGTGCCTTCTTATCAGTATCACTTTGATGTCCAAACTTCTTGCCATCAAACTTATAGGTGTAATGATTCTTGGGATGTGGTTGTTGCTCTTTGCTTTTGCACGATCTCCTCCACCTTGGTCATGACTACATTTCATCTTTTATTCTCTTCTTTTGTCACGTTTTTCATGCTTAATGTCTGTCAAAGTTTTGACTTGCGTGATGGCTTCATCAATAGTCCTAACCTGTCGGCGCTCCAACTCCATCGTGACCCTATTTTGCAGCCCATCCATACAGATGTCAACTCTTCACTTGGTGTAGGATCGAGTAACAATTCCTCATTACTCTTAAGGTTTTTCCTTCCCTTTCAGTGCTTATTTCCACCATCTTTCCTGACGTTGGTCGTGCTAGCAGCATTGATGTTTTCCTCGTTAGTCATTCCCTTAGTATCAACCTAGTTCTGATACCACTCTGTCACAATCTTTGACTTCTATTAAGCGCTCTGTGCGGCACTCAACAACTTACTCACGAATGTTTAACGATCTTGTAAGCTCAAGTAAGCCTTTTCAAATTAGATCTCTAAGAGAATGAAGAAAGATACAAGAGAATTTCTAAGAAGGTTTTTATATTGCTTAGAAGATTGCTTGATTCTTGCTTGATGTTTTTACAAATGGATGCCACTTTATTTATACTATTTACTTACGGATAATATATAAATAATAATTGTTAAACAAGTTCCTACATAATTACAAGTAGGCTCTTTCTCTAGAATACTCTACACAACTACAATATTTCAAAGACCTTCCGTGAAAATCCATGGAATTCTTCATGTATTTCTAGAACCTTCCACTATGAACTAACATTCTTCCTATGTAAGCCATCCACATGGGAAGCCTTGTGTCAAGTGACACCTATGTGGCGCTTACGTGATGTGATGACATGGTGGGTCGTCACACTAAGCTCCTATTCAAGTGTGATTAAGTTTAGAACTTTTTCTAATAATCTCTAGACATATATTTGAGTAGAATACTGAAGGGAAAAGGGTTTGATATGTATCACTCAACTTCATCATTTTAAATTGATATATCACTTGTTATAAAAGTGGCTTACGTATACTCTTATCCTTATAAAAGTGACACATATTCTTACGGTTATAAAAGTGATTCATACATAGCATTTTTTATTTTTTATTTTAAAAAAATACATGTAGGGATATATATGATCCTTTTAGCACAGTTCAGTAGTATATTTGATCAATTTCACACATAAATTATTTTTTGACTTTTTTTATCATCATTATTTCAATTTCTTATATATTCTTATTTCATTTTTTTCCTTTCACTCTTGAGTGCAAAAATATGAAAAATAAAAAGAAAAAAAAATGTGAATGAAAAAAAAGTTAGAAAAAAATGTAAAACTATTTTTTGATGGCTATATTGTAATTTAATTTTTGTATCTGTAAGAAAAATTGGGGCATCTATGATAAATCTTACAAGAAAATTATTGAAAAAATTAATCTAAAGTAGCTGTTGAATCAAAGAAATAAAAAAAGCACGTTTGAGAATGATCAAATACACCTCTACATGAAAATTTTAAAAGTAAATTTAAAATAATTTTTTTCACTTCCGTTAAAGGAAAAGGGTATATAACAATTTGTATAAAAATAAAAATCTATAAACTACTTTTATAATGATGATATATCAATCTTAAATGACAAAATTGAGGAATATATCCGACCATTTTCCCTAAAAAGAATAATGGTTATAAGTTTCTGTGATAAAAAAAAGTTAATAATTGTAACAAATCTTCCAAGAAGACAAATTATGTAATATTCGAGTTTATGTAAAAAGATAACTCTTTTCATTGGCTGTCAATTTTAATCTACTAGTTATTCTTCAATTTAGGTCAATTGAAATTTTATTAACTATATAAATCATAACACCAAAAAAAAAAACTATATAAATCATAAAATCGTTGTATTTACTTTATTTAGAGGTCAATATAACTTGACTAAATTTACCTTGACTATAATGACTTAAGCTATATGTCTTTTTCATTCAGATTTCTCCCGCCTATACATGAACTCACTTCAATAAAGTTGACTTTGAAAATAAGCTCTTCGAATATTGTTTGTATATTAAAATTCTATGTTTATTTATGAGTATGTATCATCTGAAAACTCTCTACGAATATATTGACAATCAATGTAGAAAGATACCTTTTCTTATCTTGATAAAACTTTTTGTGAATCGCAACTACAATTTACATTGATAATACAAAAAAAAAAAATTATACTTTATTTTATATGTATAATTATTTACTCAAAACTTATTTTAATAATATTAATGCTATGTTATTATATCATATGTTGCATGCACATGCTAAGAGATAGTTAATAAATAAATTTAACCAAATTATATATGGTGAAAAATTCCCTTTTCATAACTCATGATTTAGTTATTACTTTATTTCTATCTTTAAATGAATACATCATCCATGTTTCCTTTACCTAAATTTCTTTCTTATTTTGTGTTGTCTCAATCAAACAAAAGAGGAAAACTTTCAAATTTTATCTTCCTCTATTTTTTCTTTAGTTTTCATGCACTAAATAGTGACTATATATATATATATATATATATGCGCGCATTAAATTGGTAAGTAACCATCGTTTGATCGATCTCAATTTATATATGTAATAGAGAATTAAACTTGATTTTTGAAGAAACATCTTAATTATATCATCCTTACACCTTACACCTTACACCTTACACATGTAAAAATATTCAAAACAAAGTACAAACAATTTCATTTGTTAATCAATCACCGATAAAGTAGTCAAAGCTCTAATATCTAAATAACTAGTCTTGTACTAATATTATTCTATATATTTATTTGTATTATGATAATATTTATGAATTCTATATGTAACTTTTTACTTTGGTACAGTATTCAATAGTTTGATATATTTTTAATAAATATTGAATACCATACATTTTAAAAATGTTTAGCAAATATCATAATATCGAAATCATGATATCAAAAGTTTCCATTTCAATATAGTATTAAATATCTGACCATACAATGTACATCTTTACTTGACACCCTTACTTTTAGTTAGAGTTTAAAAAAGAAAGAAGAGTAATTTTTTTGTGAGAATTTGGACATCAATTTTTTTAACATTTTTTTAAAATTTTATTTAGACATTACTTTTTAAAAAACACCAATCATATTGTTTATAAAAAAATATTTTTTAAAAACATTATAGTAAATAAAAAATTGCTTGACTCATGTATTAAAAAAATATCCTATAGTCCACTAGTTCTTTCCCCCATTTTCAAGCTTATATCACCTTTTCTACTTTTCTCTTCTTTTTTCCCATCATTTCCTACCTTCCAAGCCTAAGGCCATATGGGAATCAAATTCTGTCCAAATTCTCTCAATAGAAAAATTCCCTCCCCAATTTCAAAGTTGAAAATAATTTATTATTATTCTCTTATAAATAATCAAAATAATATTTCATAAATAGTCGAGTGTTGTCTCCCTTATTCCTTTTTATTATTAGTCGTATTAAATAATTGTATTACTCTTATAGTTTCTTGTTCTTTGGGTTTGGTTATTATTTGAGGGTTTTTTACATTTCGATTATCGTTGTATCTAGTTATGACTAGTGTTTAGAATCCGAAATGACTACTTTTAAGGTTTACGTACACTTTTCCCTCTCCAAATCTTACTTGTAGGATTACACTAGATATGTTGTTGTTGAGTATTAAAATTACATTGTTCTCTATTATTTTCTATCTAGTTTCAAATTAACTATTTTTTAAAAGTACCAGTATAACATTTATAGGCAAATCTATCTTTTTCCAAATAAAATTATACCCAATACATTACAATTCTTCCAATCCATAATCAATTTTTTTTTTTTGCAATATACAAACTGTTAGAGTTTTGTCCTGATTTTTTTTATATCATATTTGAATTTTAATTTTCATTTGAAGAAAAATTAAAGTATTACCATAATTGCTTTTATTTTTCCTGAAAGAAAAATATAAATCTCTTCTATATTTGATTTATTCTTTTCTTAGAGGAAAAATTTGGAGATCTATAAATTGAAGATCCCTATTCTCATAGCACAACACGATAGCATCCACAATGTAGACATTTAAGAGTTTACATTATGCGGAGATTAAATCTCCCAATAGAGTTTATGCTTTTTAATAATAGTATTCAATATGAAAGTTGTTTGACCAAACCTAATTTAAATTTGTTTTTAGTATGCTTTTATTTGTCGTTTGATTTATCAACCATATGATTTGCAATTGTAAGTTTCCACATAACGCCCTAATCACTTTCAAATCCAACAAACATGTGGACCAAAAAAAAGGAGAGAGGCCAAACTAGCTTCCTAAAACAAATTGCAATATCACCAAAAATATCCTTGACAAGAACACTTGTCTTTCCAACCCATTGACAATAACTATCACCACAAGTTCATGCACTTTTTTTTAGGAAAAAAGGAAAGGAGGATCCACAAGGAAGAATTATGCAAATTACAATGGTCCCCTAGTTCCTTTTTTACAAAATTATGTTTGGGTAATGTGCTTGTCAATTATAAAGTCAACAACCATTTCCCACATGCAAATGAAAAGATTTTCAAGCAAAGTATTCTCCACTTTTAAATAAGTTACACCTTTTTTTTCCTTCCACAATGGAAAGTTTTTTTTGTCATGTGAAGATGCTTCATTATTGAGAGATATCTAATGTCTTAACATAACTAAAAAATTGAAAAAAATGAGCCACCAATTTGGTGGATTAATGTGTTAGTAAAAAGTTTATTAGATTTAGAATCACGTGAAAGGTTTGAGGTGCATGTGCCACTGTTAATTTCGAGAAAAAAACTTTATGTGTATATATGTGTACACTTCAAAAAACTATTATGTATTTTAAAAGGATACCTCAAACATATTTGTTGGACTAGATCATTGGGTCAATGTGCCCCTTAGGCCCTTGAGAGCATGAACGATCAAAGCTCGAGTTTGAGCTACATCATTTTGTTTTTAGCTGACAATTATGTTATTATTTTTTTACATAAAACGTATAGGTGGAAGCTTGACAGGTTTCAATTATGCAACCTAACGTATGCAAAGTGATTCCCAAACCATTAGTTTGTGGATCAACGAGCTTCTTTCAGTTATATCATTAAATTTATATTTATATGGTATATGGATGTTTGATAAAAGTTTTCAAACTATGTGGTGTTGCATGACATCACTTCGACTAACGTGAATCTATATTTGGTGGATTTGCCTCTATTAGTGGAGGAAAAAAACCATTTAACATTATTCGAGTAATTAGTGATTAGTGTTAAAACAAAACATGTATAATATGTTTATTTCTTACTTTAATTGCTGGATGTTAATATTAGTCCATATAGCTAGAAAATTGACGTCTCTTTAATTAGTGAAATTCAACGTGACTCATATATTAGATAATTAATTATTTATCTTATTTTCAAGTAAGTAAATTATCATATAAAATCTAAAATTACTTGAATATATCATTTTATTAAGTCTTTAGGGCATTCAAATTTTATTTTAATGAAAAAGTCTCTAAGGTAAAAGTATTTTGTTAATTTTGATTTTTTAACATTGACACGACAACTTGCTTTAACCTTCTTGTTTGGTATCTACTAGTGAAATTATAGCCCTACAAAGTAAATCTCAATTTATTTTATTTCATGATGACCTAATTTTGATTGTAAAATGCCTATTGAAGCTTTAGTGAAATTATAGCGCTAAAAATCACAATTTATTTTATTTTATGATAACCTAATTTTGATTGTAAAATGCCTATTAAAGCTTTAGTGAAATTATAGCGCTAAAAATCACAATTTATTTTATTTTATGATGACCTACTTTTGATTGTAAAATGCCTATTAAAGCTTTAATGTTGTACATCAATCCTTTAAGGGCTTGTTTATTTCCTCGGAGAAAGAATAACAATTCTAGGATAAAATTTGATTATACAAACATAAAAAATTTGGGATTATTCAATCCTGTATTTGGTTGGATTTTTTTTTTTTTTTTTTTTTTGGTATAAACAATTTCAAGATTGATAATACCATAGTTTTGATACTGTTTTTTTATACCTAGGTGGCACAATAATCCCTAGAATTAGTTATTTGGGGATAAAATCAATCAAATGATCAAAATATTGTTCTTTGAAGCCTCAAAACCCCTCCCCCCCCCCCCCCCCCCAAAAAAAAAATTCTTTAAGAATATATAGATATACCCCTAAAATGTGTTTAGCTTTCATCATTAAAATAAGTCCGCAAACTAACATGATTTTTTTATTATATAATTTACATAAATTCCATAATGTTAAGAGCTAGTTACATTATTTCTCTAATTTTTTTAAATTACAAAAATTCCTTAAAATTTATGGATTTCGGATACCTTATTGGACTTTCTGATACATAGGTGAGAGATATGTCTGAGAGGGGTAGAATGTATCAAAGAGGTGATCCGAATATATTACTGGACTTCCGGATACATCAACAGACATCCGGACACATAGGCGAGGGATGTATTATTAAACTTGAATTCATAGCAACTCAATAACTGAACTTCCGGATACATAGGTGAGGAATGTATTATTGAACTTGAATTCATAGCAACTCAATAAAGTTATGAACACAAGTTCAATTTTTGTCTCAATTTCATCCAAAATATGTAAAAGCTGTCCAACAACTCCAATAGTTGTTGTATTCATTGTAGTGGTTATTGCAAAGTAATGAAGTTATCTAACAACATCCACAATTGTTTGCAACAATTAGGTTAACTGTTGCAGCAACTATAATAATTATTGCAACTTCTCTATTAGTTGCTAAAATTCACAATCTTTTTATACAACAGGTCAGCTTACTCAGATGTTGCAACAAAATGATCAGAAATCACCTCTAAAGTAATGTCCAGTGCTATAAGAAGAAGCAACAGCCAAACAACGAAACGAAAATTCCGGGATGACAATCTTTCTATTTACTGAATAAACTACCTCAAATTGTTGCCTCCAAAAACTGACAGCAAATCAGTTCCCAGAACAACTACTTGACCAAAGAAGAACACTGGTGCAATCAGTTTCTTGATCACTTTGAAAAGTAATACACTCGTATGATAACTCTGCTCTTCTGTATATGTCCCTTTGGGGACATCCAATAAAATTGGCATGGTACAGAGTGGATAAGCATGGCCTGTGCACAAAGATAACATGCACAAATCGCGAAAAGGTCGTCTTCTGTATAATGGAAGTGCCTTACTTTTAAGCTAAAAGACAACATATATTAATCACAGTATTCCTATTTCTGCATCAAGCTAACAAAATGGGATACAAATATTTTATCCTATACAAGCACCGAAAGATCTACTCACATGTTGGGAGTACAGACAAGTCAATTTAAGTTATCTTGAACTGTAGGAGTTGTATCGACACAGAAATCCAACGAAATATCCCTAAAACTAATGGACCTGTTTCTTTTCTTCAGTCAAAAGCAAATCTTTTAACCCTCGAACGAACTGGTGTCTTCTGTTTCTTCATCTTCACTAAAGCTAGGTGGCTTCTCCGCAGCAGTACTACAGCAAACACAATCAGAGTCATTACTAACCAAAATGAATAACATAATAACTCAGGTTTAAAATAACGAGGACAACATAAGAATGTGTTGCTTTTTAAATTTTTTATAGCAGGTAGAAAGCCTCAGATAACATCACAACTTAGTAATTACCAAGGAAATAATGCACATGGTACTAGAAATATTAACCTGTGCTTTGTTTTATGATCAACCTTCAAGTGACGGATCAAAATTATGTTTGAAGGTCTTACAACAGTTCTAATAGAAACCATTCAAGGGGTAAATATGATTCTCAATAGTCATGACATTTAGTCACATGATCATCTCAAAGTAGAGCCATATTCCAAAAATCCTATTAAATAATCATGTTAAAATACATAGGCATATTAACAAATACTAGGTTGTGTAAAATCAAGTTCTTTAAGTTGGCCAAACCTTATCTGATGATTTGTCTGCAGTGGCATTCCTATCATTGATGCTCTCCTCAAGTACTCTTGATGGTCAGGAACTTCATTCGGTGCTCGTTGAACGACCTTTAATAAAAGTTGGATTTATGGAATTCATAACCATGTATAAAACCAAAAGGAAGTTGCATGTATTAACAAAAAGCAAAAAACCTACTGTTATCTCATTGTGTCGAGGAACCTGAACCTTCACACGAACTAGATTAGAGTTCTCATCAACTACTGGCCTCTTTCCGCTGATGTGGTCCTATATATCATTTCAAGAAAACGCATCAGGATTTGGCGGGACCACAGAACAACATAGGATAAAGCGAAACAGGTACTATACCTTTTCAACAATTTTGTGAAGCTCTCTCTCCCTGAAATTATGATACTCACTTCCCTTAAAATCAGAAGGCTTGCGATCTAAATGTTCCTTCTCCAAAGCCGCAAGACTCACTTCACTACGGTTACTAAACCAAGGTTTCACTTGTTCCCCATCAACTTTTCCAACATAGGGATTTCGAAGACCATTGCCTGAACCAGTACTAGTTCTAATCTCTCCACGTCCATGTTTTGCCATAAACTTACAGCTGTCTCTGCTATCAACTGTCATTTTTCTTGCAGAACCTTCATACATGTCTAATGATGGGTTCCATTCAGGATATTCATTTTGCTCAGAGGACTTCAGCTTAGGCTTTGGGTTGAAGCGATATTCAGGATGAGTGGAATTGGATTTTCTTTTGAAGCTCAAACCATCCAGATCAGAGTCATGAGAGTTGGACTTGGAATTGGGTCCGAATCCCTGATGGGGAAATGCAAAAGCAAAATATGTATAATTCAAGACACAAGACATCAAGAGTGCTTTGGTTTAGATAGTAAGATGTAACATATGGGAACTTGGTAAGATGAGCGGCCACGAAAAGCAAGTAAAGCAGTCCATCCTAATCTGGGCCATTGTAGATAAAGATGTATCACATTAGAAAAATTAAACAAAATACATTTAGAACTACCAATTTTTATTCCGCAAGACAGATTACTCCAGACTTAATTTTTGATCTCCGAGGAAGGTACTAATGTGATTAATGAAATCACTGGGGTAATCACAGAACACCTTTCTATAGGAATTCTCTTGATTAATGAAAACAACCTTTCGAACCCCAAATGTGTTGATTCTCGTGACAGAGAGCTGCTTCAAAACTAATCAACAGAACTCAAGCAGGCTACCAAACCTTACTTTAATTTGGTAAAGTTTGTGTTAATTACTAATTTTTATTGTAGGACAGTAATTCCACCATCTTTGGAGATGGTTAGTCATAGGAGTGTCAAATGGGTGGGTTGGGCTGATTCTCGGTGGGTCAAAATGGGCTGAGTTAATAAATGGGGTGGTCAAAAGTTATTTGGGCTGAGATGGGCTAAAATCTGGGCCATAGCCCAACCCACCTAATTCTAACTAAGTTTTAATTAATTTATTTGTTTCCTTAAGAATTGTTCAATTACCAAATAAGACTTTTGCTTTTGTTAGGACAATTAGCTATATATAATATATAAAACAAAAGAAGTGTTTGATTTTCAAAACTTTAGACAAAGTCACTCATGAATCAATTTGAGCTAAAAATCAGCCCAGTTTTATATGGGCTGAATTGGGCCAGTCAAAATGGGCTAAGTTAAACAAATGTGTGGGTCAAGTTTTTTGGGCCAATTTTGACACCTCTAGTCCAGTCATGATATGAAGAACCTAAGCTGGTAATTTAGACAGATTACTGGTAAGTCCCTCAAAAAGCATCATTATTCTAAGAGAGTGACTAGTCTTGTTATTTCTTTAGAAGTGTATTATACTATTTATCAGAAAGAGCATAATTATAACATTTAAAAGAAATCGACACAATGAAACAGCCTTTAGAAACTCCATTCCTTTGAAAAAGTTTCCGTTGCTATAACAATCCTTAAATTGATAAGTTCGCTGCTATCACCTTCTTTATCTGAAGATATTAATCCCTGTGAATTTAGAATAGTTTTACCGTGAAAAGAAAGATTCAATATGGTATCTCATAATCCAGTTGAAACAAGTCTTCATGGACAAAAGGAAGAAAAATTCTAGAAATTCCAACAAAATGAAGGAAAATTGAGGAGTATTATTTAATGAAGCAACTGTTCTTTTAGTAACCTTTTTTTTTTTTGGATGAAGTAAGATACTTCATTAATAAGCATTCAGAGATGCATGTACATACAAGAGATAGTTAGCTCCTGTACATTGTATGCACACTTTTTAGGATATTTTCTTTTGGTAAAGTTAGAAACTTTGGGCCAATAATCAAACCATAATGCACTGTAATTCAACAAAGACACAAGGCAAGAAAATATTATTGAATTTGAACAAGCTTTTGTTAGATAATAAGAAATCAGTAATTTTTGCCCTCCATATCAGTAATCAAAAGGGCACTCTAGTCAATCTAAGATGCACCATCTAAGGTTTTGTTTTTTTAAAGAAAGGTTACTGTGGATTGCACAATTTAAGGATTTACCAAAGAAGTCTACAAACTTCAAATAAGTTTCGTAGTTCCATATCACACAATGGTTTGAAGTACAGTTAACATTAATATATACCAATTTGTGCAGTTTAGCTATAGCACAGTTCTAAACATAGCACTTCCTTAGTTCCTTCGCCTTGATGGCAGGTAGGGAAGGGTTAAAATATAGTATAAATTCTAGCTTTGATCTAGTTGCAGAAAATTTAAGCATTCTTGTGCAAATGTGCGATATGCAGAATATGCATGGTTTTGCAATTACTAAATCGAGGTTTACCAAACCGATAAAGAGGAATGTGGCAAGATCCACTTACATTTGACCGCCTGTAGACGTTGGACATATCTGGTGAGCAAGCTGGAACAGGTTCTGGAGAGTAATAAGAGTGAGAAACATTCATATGACAATACCAGTGAGCAAAACTTTGTATCAGGAAACTAAGTTACACTTTGAGTACCCATTTTTCAGACGTACAAAAAAGTAATGTAACACCAAAGAAAATATACATAACCCAGAATTGAGGTGATACTGGACATACTAATAGAACTTGACATTCAACATGAAGATCCCTCATAACTCTTATTATAAATACAGAATCAAGGTTGACTACTTCGTCAATGTCATACACCACGGTAATATTTTATTTGTGAGGTTATCTCCATTTTGTATACCACTTGTAAGTTTTTTATGGTAATTTTTGCCCATTGGTAATAAAATGTTATTACTTGATGAAAAAAAACAGGTTGAGTCCAGTGTTTTGGACAGCGAAAGGTGACAAAGGTCTGCCTCGCCACGAGGCGAGGCGCTCGCCTTTTTGAAGTGTAGCGCCAATTAATACCAAAAAATTTAAATACTTGATTGCATAAATAAATAATCAAAATCTCAATAGCAAATATTCCAATTCAAAAAACTGAAAATAGATAGTACATACTAAAAGTCCAAGAGTGCAAATTTGAAAAGAAAACCCTAAAATTACCTTTTAACTTTTAGAATCCTAAATTGGTCGCCTCTTTTTAAAAAAATACAAAAGGCAATGCCTTTCTCACCATTATTGCCATGGTGCGCCTTTTGAAGATCGCCTCACCACAAAGCTAAAAGGCGATGAATGGTTGCCTTGCCTCTCACAATTGGCGACGAGGCAATCACCTTTCACAACACTGGTTGAGTCACAGTGTTGTGAAAGGCAATCACCTCTTCACCAATGGCGAGAAGCAAAGCGACCCTTCATCGCCTATTAGCTTTGTGGCAAGGCGATCTTCAAAAGGCGACGCCATGGCGACAATGGTGATAAAGGTATCGCCTTTTGTATTTTCTTAACAAAAGGCAACCAATTTAGGATTTTATAAATTAAAAGGTAATTTTAGGGTTTCTTTCCAAATTTGCACAGTTGCACTCTTAGATTGCGACTCCAACAAGTTGACTCGGCTAGACTTCTCCGGCGAACTGTTAGACTTTTCTGGCGACTCCAAAGTCCAACCAATATGTATTTCTTTTTTTTCTTCTTTCTCTATTTCGTTTTCCTTCTTCAGACTTCAAAGTTCCCTACTTCGTACAATTTAACAATTGACAAAAACTGTTTGTGTAATGATTGTTTTGCAAGAAATTGATGGAAGCTGAATTTTAAAGACATTTCAATGACTTAGGAAAGTAATGAAGTCAGCCAGTTGCAAAATTCATTGGAATGTTATACTTCGGATGACAGCACGTAAGCTTCCCCAAGATGGAATAGAGAAAAGGTTACGGCATGCTGCTGGAAAAGAGTGACTATTGGGAAGTGGAATGGCCGCGGAAGATGCTTTGGAAGATCAAGGCACCTACAAAAGGTTGCTTGTCTTGGATGGGTGGCTGCAAAAATTGCATGTCTAACACAAGAATTATTGCAGAAGGCGGGATTTCATCTGTGCTGCATATGTTTTTTTGTGTAAAAGAGCAGGAGAGTCTCCTAACCATATGCTTCTTCACTGTGAGTTTACCTGGAAGATCTAGACAATGTTTTTGAAGATTTTAGGGGTACAGTAGGATATGCTATGAGATGAAGAGTTTACTACTCAGTTGGCAGGGTCAAAATATGAATAGCATATGTACAAAAACCTGGAGCACTGTCCCTTTCTGGAATATTTGGCTTGAAAGAAACAAGATGCTTTAATGGAGAAAAACAACATATATCTTTTGTAAAATATAGGTGCTTACAAAATTTATATTTTTGGTGTAAGGAACAGATTGTGGGGGAGGTTTCTGAGCTTGTTGATCTCATAAAACTATGAACTGAAACTTTGTATTGAGAATGTAATCCTTTTGTTGTACTTTTGCAGTACCCCCTTGCTACTTGCTTTAATAAAATATCATCTTACCGAGAAAAGAAAATGTATCCATGAACCATGTCATGTTTTTTCTGAGATAAAGCTTTGGTGAGACAAACAACGGTAAAGGGGCTACCTTTTTCTTTATCTCAGTTTTCTTTTGTCAATTTTTCTTTCATTGTTAGATCATAGATGTAACTATGCATCTTCTTGATGCCCTTTTGTGAATGAAAAACCTTACTTTATCAAAAAAAAAGATGAGACAAAGGTTGTGTAGTCATGTAAAGTATGATACAAGTCAAGAAGTAAGCAGTAGTTAGGATGAATAAGAACTGAGCATAACAAACAAGAAAAAAAAAAATCTTAACAAGAGCAGTTCCAGACAGGCATATCTTGGATTTAAATAATAGGACAATCAAAAAAAAAAACATTTGACCTCACCATTGACAGGATTTGGCGCTGATGATTCAAATGCACCAGGAGGAAGTGGATCAAATTCAATACCAAGTGGTGGACCATCCAGTCGGTAGTGCCTCCCCAATTGCCTCTTCACAGCAGTAATTGCAGCATTCTCTACCTGACCCTTTACTTTCAAATACCCAGATGGGCCATTCTTTGGTTTTACTCCCTTAAAATTAGTAGGTAAATTCTGCGATATGTATCTTGAAGTTGCTATATCATATGGTTCTGCATTTTGCGAAAAACATTCATTCCGTAATGAAGAACTGCTTCTTGAAGAGTCATCATCCATGCAAATAGACTTTCCTCTAAAATGAGTTCCAGCCTCATATGCCACATCTGCAGTTGAGAATTCCGCACCAGTTAATCTTCTACTCTCAACTTCCCGATGATCAAATTTCTTATCGTCTGCTTGCTTGGTGCTACCACAAGAATCCTGCCTAAATCCACTACCATGATCCTGAATGACACCACTCGAACGATCTTGTCTTCCATTTATATATATTTCCCCATTCGACAGCCTCTTGTCCTTCAACCGCCTGTGACAAAACCATCCAGAAATTTGTTTTTCTGTTAACCCTGATGACTCTGCCAGATCAGCTTTCAGCTCGTCGGTAGGGTACTTGTGTTCTGAAAATTTACATGCTTTCTCTTATTTCTAAGTCTGAAACAATAGATATGATGTTCTAGCTCATTGCAAAACAAAAAAAAAAATAGTATGTACGATCAATTACCTTCATAAAGTTTCTCTAGAGCTTCAATCTGAGCACGTGTCTTGATTATTCTTTTGTGGTTTTTCTCAGGCTGACCTTTATCATCCTTAGAATGCACTTCGCTTAAATCTGCAAAAGATTAACAGCGTCAACAACTTAACTATAAGCTGGAAATAAGGACTATCAACAGTTCCAAAAATAACGGCTTCTACTTCAAAATGAACTTTTTGTTGTTAAGAAAACCATATAATAGACAGAACAAGAGTACTCCTCCCTATCTCATCTGAACTGACCATAGTCATACTTTCCCCGTCCTATCAGGACAAGTAATTCAAAATGACCCTTTTTCTTCAAAAGACCATCTTAACATGAAGGTACAACATAGTTCCCTACAGAATATCATTAAATGATTGCCACAACTGCCAGCTGTTGCAGACAGCTCTACATCCTATGAAGAACAAATGAGACTTGTTGAAATCAGATTCTCCATGTACAATAAATAAACTTCACTTGGCCACCACTGCCTAAACCTAGAGAATTCATTTCATTAGAGTTAGAGGCAACAAAAACGGCAACTAAAGAACACGGGATAAAAGAACTGGTGGAATAGGAATAACACAGATTTCATAGTTGCACTGATTATATACCCTCCTCAAGATCTTCCTTTCTTTTATTGCATATTTAGAGACTAAAGTAGGAAAAACAATTTTCATTCGATGGATAATGAACGGAAAGAGGGTATTTCCCAATGCAAATATGCTGCATATCGATACCAGTGATCTTCATGCACCTAGCATACAAAGAAAAAAAAATGTAATCTTGGCCATCACCATCTCAAGTTTCAACCACTTAAAGTTCTCCGAATGCCATCCTGCTATGCATGTACCGTTGTAGTGGAACATCACATCAATCATTTTTATATATATAAATCTTAGTTATCTCTCAAGTCCAAATTCAATCATTCCACATCATCATAATCAATTAACACTTCCATAATCAGGACATTGCAAATATCATATTACAAATAAGTTAATCCATATACAAGGGAAACTCTCCAATTCCGCACACACCCCCAATCCTGAAAAACACACACAAAGATAAAAACACAAAACAACTAAAATTGCACATAAAATCTCAAAGTATTCAATCTAGTGCATTACCCAATCCACTTGATCCTCTGGAACAATTAGTAATCAACCATCAATCAACAATCCCAAATCAGTTGAGTTTGGTTGAGTGAATCCCCTATGCCCATTCAGCTCACTAACATTATAACTAATTTAATTATTTTCTTCAGTCATGAAGCATGGTTTACAATATTTACACCCCATCAACTAATAGCTACCAACATTATCTACCACACACAACCAAAAAGAACATCAAAGCTTACTTAATTGCAAAAATATGTGCAACCCCCCCCCCCCCCCACC
>NW_006239312.1:281485-292607 GCF_000226075.1 Solanum tuberosum | reverse complement strand
AGAGAGTGCTTCGCCCCCCCCCCCCCCCACACACACACAACAACAACACCTGATCACACAAAGATAACATCTAAACCCCATTATCACAAAAATGAAACCTACAGAAGCAGCAGAATCGTTAAACTCACAACAATGCAGAAACTGACTTAAAACAACACATAAAACCAAAAATTTCTAAAACCCATCTCCAACAGAGTGATGAAAAACACACAGAATTACATCTGATATTTGATCTGTAACAGAAATAAGGTAGAAGTATAATTTTGTACCTTCCATCATTTTTTCTCACCAGAACTTTTCTGGGGTTTTCCCTAGTTCCTCTATCCTTGCTCTAATACCTTAAAAATCCAATCTTGGTGCCATACCAGGCGGAGAATGCAAGAATTGAAGCATCCTTTTGTGCACAAAAAGATGGAAAATAAGATTTATATACACCCAAAAACCAAAAAAAAGTTTAATAAAATTGAAATTTGACACACATCTAGATTGGAGAGAAAAATAATCAAAAGGGTAAGAGAATTCTTGAGCAAAAAAATGGAATTGGAAGAAGTTATGGTTTTGCTTTGCTTGTTCGCTTCTGTTCTTCTCTTCTTTATTACACGTTCCTCTTCTCTCTCTATATTTTTCAATTAATTTTCTGAATTTGAGATCACTTTGTTAGTGAGGACAAAAAAACAATACATTATGGTTGGGGAAAAAAATCATGAAGAAATACTTTCTTATTTGCTTGATCATATTAATTTTTTTATTATTTTATAAATTGTGAAGTTTATATTATTTGATTAAAAATTCACCAAGAAGGGAAATTATTTCCCCCTCTTAAATTATCGTAAGATTTTGTGTAATTAGTTGTTGTGTCTAAATTATCATTCTTTTTTCAAGGTAGAATTGCAGCAAGTGGTACGTAGGATGGTTAAGCCAGAAGCATTTTACGAATTTCTTTAGTATACCGCAGTACAAATCAAGCGCGGAAAAGGATGCACAATCAAAACTAGGTGATAAGATTCGTATTTCTCTTGATCTTAAGTTATTTTCACTATTACATTCATATTTCTTGTGAATAATTCAAACTATTTATTTTTCATTAAGTTAGAAGGATTTAGTGAGTTAGATTTAGTGGCAGAGACTATGGTTATTAGAGAAGAAGCGACCTATTATATAAATCCTTATTTATTGCAAATGATCCTACAACCTGATTCATTGACCTGGAGAAGATATTGAATGAGAATTGAAAAATATCTTGAGAGATTGTATCGATTGTCAATAACGTGAACAAATTGAGAAAAGGAGATAATGATACAGTGGAACATGTATACAGATTGAGAAGAGGAGGCAATAATACAATAGAGCATGTATACAAAGAAAGTAATGTGATGATAGATTTTTAACTAATTTAACTTTTGAATTTGCAGATACATTGCACGTTTCTTCATTTCAGGAATTAACATCTGCACAAAGGAAGATTCTTAATATGGAGAATGCTCAAATTTCAAGTTTAAGAATCAGGATATATGATGAATAGTTGAAACTTCAAAAACGCTCATTAGTCACTTAATTAAGGTTATAGATCAAGTTAATAACCAACTTATATTTTTCTAGAGATTGAACTAAGGAGGATAAAATTGAAAAACTTTTTGATGTGTAGTATCAACATTATTATATGTTCATTCTATTGAGAAGATATGTAACAATCCAAGATTATCTCCTAATCGTAACATGATGCTTAAGGTTACAACTAATCTCAAGCTATCCTATGGCCTTGCATGCATTGATATATACATATATATATATATATATATATATATATGTGTGTGTGTGTGTGTGTGTGTGTGTGTGCGCGCGTGTGTGTGAAAACTGAATCTGAATAGTTTATTAAATTTAAAGCACTAAACGGAACATCTAAATAAAACATAAGTTGAAGCTATTATCTGACTGTTTGAAAGTCTTTACTAAGATGAGTTGTTGGGACAACTCCCAACTAACTTCAATTGTCTGAAAATTGAAATACTAAATAACTGAAATAAATATAAAGAATATCCTTAAAAGATGAAGACTCACCAAACTCTATTGCTAAAATGATACGGAATAGTACTAACCGCGAGTTGGATACCGAGCATGTAAACCTATATTATTAAACAATATAGCGTAAACGTGTATATGGTAAGTACTTTGAATGTACTGAGTATGCGAGACATGCATCACAATTCTAATAATTAAACATGATAAATTTGAGATGCTGAACTGAACATGAATTGATGCAATACAAAATGGTAAAACATGCAACTGGTACATACTTAAACTAAAATAACTGAATGCAAGGTCAATGCAATAATCTAAAAGGTGGATTGTGGGAGATACCAACAACTGACATACTCAATTGAGCTAAATGGAGTCCAACATGTATCTCAACTAGGAGGGAGTTCTGTATCCTACCAAGAGTAAGAACACACATGACGTGATTCCACTAAACTGATGTCCAAAAGAACTAAAGAGTCAGTCTGATTTGGCGGTGACCTTTAACCTACAATTGTACTTAGTTCTAGAATTTAGAGATTGTTATTAAAGGTCTTGGTCCTAAACTGACGTGTGAGCTTTCATCCCTACATCCGTTCGGTGCTAAATAATTTTTCCAACTGAATTTAAACTGATAAATTGAATAATACTGATAAACTGAAAAACTCATAACTAATGTTAACTTATAATGAACTGACACACACTTTATTTGAAAGCATTTGATATACATGAGATTGAAAAGTGAGTAGTAAATTAATCATGGTGATTTTCTGTATTTCAAATAAAACATGCAATCTGATTATCATGGGTTCAAAGATATAAATTTCTCTTAAATTAAGGGCTCATGGAAATCACTATGCATTTATACTGAATTTTGTAAGTAAGATCATGTAATAAAAAACTATCCATGAAGAAGAACTAAAATATGACGAAAACCATGTTTTTCATAGGAACGCTAAACTCTGTAGAATCATTAACTGAAGGAATAAGGTTTTCTTTGGGACTCAATGCGTGAAAAGGGAGCCCATTGATGAAATATCACATACCTGGAATGTAAACCCTAGCTTGAATACTTGAACTAAAGCTTGAAGATGAAGAACCCTAGTTTCTTGCTTGAGAGAACTTAAAATGCATTGAATTTGATTTTCTTGGTGTTAGACGTGAATGAGGAGGTTTTGTTGACTAATTTTATCTTAATTCCACTTAGAATAAGCCACAACGTCGTGATTTAGGAATAAAAAGAGTGGAAAAATATCAAAACAATCTTGACTGAAAATCTATCGGAACATTTCATAGGACCATCTACGAATTGTGGTTTGATCTACAGCTCGTAGATTCCACCCGTGGAATTCAGGCTAAATTAGGTCTTAGAAGTTCTTTCTACGAGCATATTTATGATTTGTGACAAGCAGATTGAAAAAATTTCAAAATTTCATTTCACGAACTCAATTTATAGTTCGTCAATTGATTCACGAGTTGTAGATTGGACCCGTAAAACTCCGGTCCTAAAAAATTCTATTGGAATTGTCTCAAGTAAAACAGATATAACGTTTTACTCCAAATTCAGATTGATGCAATCTCGGTGACATTGGAAAGAAGATTCATAGACCTTTAATTTGATAGGTGATAGACCACCCAATTCTTTAAGTTGACACTTGCATGAACTCATACACAAACTTAGCTGGTAGGAAGGTTATGAACTCGACTTAGTGCTAGAGGTCTCATATGACCCTAAATCACAACCGATATAATTCTTACACTTGAAAATGGTCCTTAACACACATAAACAAGTAAGACATCACTCAGTCCAAGTTGATACACTTATGATGAATGATTCAATTCTTTAGCGTATAATTTTATGAGGTGTTACCCGATATTCTTTTGAATTTTAAAAGAAATTGTTGTCTTTAATTGAAATAGCTAAATATGGTTTAAAATTTATTATTAAAGATTGAACTATTTCAAGAATCTTTGTCTTATAAGAACTCCCTGAAATTTTCTTCACAGACATTTGATAGATAGCGAAAATTTTTATAAGTCAAATTTTTTTAAAGTAGACAAAAGTGGATTCCTAGATTAGGTTTAATTTTCGTGCTTTGTTATTTTACAAATATATTTTCTTGTTTTATTAATTATTTTTTAGACTATTTTGATTTGTAAATATATCACTAATGTTTTGATAGTGATTTTGTTTCTAAAAAGCAAGGGAAAAAAATATTTTCAAGAATAGGAACATTTATAATTTTACTTTTAACAAAACTTACAAAGTGAAGTTACTCAATATTGAATTATACATGAATAAATTCAACATGTTTTTCTTTTACTTTTTCAAAGAAGCAAATATCACAAATCACAATCAAATAAATGCCATACAAAAAATTAAATAAATATTTCTATCAGCTCATCTAAACGAATATTACATTCACATATATTGATTCTCAAAATCTACCATAACTCTATACTTACAATGTGCATTTGTATAGAATTTTTTCCCCATCCTATTCTCTACTAATTTCATCATGGTTATAGCTTTATTTTATTTTTTGTTTCCTATCCGGTGTCTGAAGTCCATATTGGATCTCCGATTAAATTTGAATTACGCAATGCAGGACCCATTCGGGGGTGACGCTTCTAACAAGATTTTCTCCATATACAGGGCTTGAGCCAGAGACCTCTGGTTAAGGGTGAATCAATCACACCATGCACCACAACCCATGTTGATAGTTATAGCTTCACTCTGTCAAATATATAAACAAATTTTTCTCGGTACCTTTTAGGAACTTGATTTATCTCTACAACAATAATTATAGCAATGATAAGAATAGTGATACTATTTTTCTGTTCAAATCAAAAAATCAAATTTAAATACTATTAACAAATTAAAAAGGTAACCAATTTATAAATATACTTCATTTATGCTAATCCAAAAAAAAAAGAAGATACATCATAAAGGGATAATTTAGCCAACACAAACATTAGTAGTTGATTTCACTGTTTGAATCTGGTGACCTATAAATTACTTAAAGCAAATTTTGCATACCCTGACATAACCATTACTTGATTCAACAATTTAAATTTGTGATCTATAAATCATATCAAGTTAATTTTATCAGCCTACTCTTAACGCATGCGTCAATGACAGACTCCAGTTCAAATATGTGACTATAGATCGTCGAAGATAACTTTAACAATTCACATCAATAAAAAGTATCAATAATTGATTTCATAATTTTAACTCGTGATCTTCAGATCACACGAAGTCAACTTTTTCATTCTACTATGGTTTAATATGACTCCACGAATGCATGCAAAATAAAGAAAGTTATAAGTCGTGAAATTTATTTTTTAAATATTTAAGTTTAATGTATTTTTTCTACTTGTCCAAATTTCTTGGACAATTTATATTTATCGATGTTCAATTTTTTCAATATTTTTAACTAAATTAGATTTAACTTAATTTTTTAAGGAGGAATTTGTTTTGCGCTTACTACTGTCAATATGAGCTGGCCCATTCCATCCGGGCTAAACCATACAGACTTTGAAATTTGACGGGTCAGGCCGGGCTGATCCACTTTTTTGTCGGCCAAAAAATGGTCAGCCCAATCCACAAGTATGTGGGCTACGAGCTTGCCGGGTCCAGGCCACTTCTTTTAAAAGCATATTTTTTCTAATTATTTAAATCAAATTATAATTTAAAAATATTGTCATAAATATCGATAAAACAATATTACATGGTGCTAGTTAGAGCAGTCAATATAGGCTAGGCCCGTTGGGCTGGTCTGGCCTACCTTGCAATTTAATAGGGTTGTGCTAAGATTTTTGGAGCCTATTTAAGAAAAAAACTTTTTAGCCCGACCTAAATAAGTCTGCTATTTTTTGGGGTCTGAGAAATATGGATAGGGGTTAGTCCGTGAGCTAAATAAAAATTAATTAAAAAATAAAAATTAAATAGAGTATTTAAAATAACAAGAGTCCAAACTCAAAATCTATTTAAAGTTTTAAATATAAAAATTTAAATACAAATTATGTTTATAAAATATGTATTACAAAAGATAAAAATTCCCTAAAATTTCTAGGGAATCACTAACGTAGTCATATCCTGTGGAATATTGTCATATTTTTTGTGTTTTATTGTGATTATTGAAAAATAATTAGGTTAATATTTCTATTTAACAATTTATACTTTTATTTGAAATCAAACTTAATAAATATTATGAAGATAATTTTACAATGTATTTGTGTTTCACAATTTCATGTATTTTTTTGTGTCTAATATCAATTTTATCTAGTATATTTAGTATCGATATCATATAAAATATTCAAATACATATATTTGGTGTCAGATATGCACTAATACACTTATCAAATAAGTCAATATCCAATGTATCTGTGCGCGATACATACTTAACGAGGAAGAAGAAAAAGTTAAATAAATACATAATACACAAATATATAATGTAATTGTACGTGTTTATATTAATTCTCTTATTTGTAGAATCTTTTTTAGCAATTGATAAACTTGAAAAAACTTGATATAAATCGAGAGAAACATATTCAACAAAAAAAATTCAAACCCCAAAAATAAATGGTGGAATGACCTGAGAGACTCTTGTACTTGGCTAAACCCCTCTGAGCATAAGTGTCTCTCAATCGCGCTGATGTGGATGACACATCATTATCCACATCAGATAAAAATTGTCACATAGATAAAAATTACCATATCATTTTATCATTACAAATAATTTATTTATTTATTTTAAAATCTCATATTCATCTAAAATCAACCTTTTGAAATTGATTCAAAAAAATGTCTCTCCGGCCACTTCATTCACAGATAGCCTCCGTTGAGACAGTCATTGCCAAGAAATCAACGCCGATGAGTTGTTTGGCCGAAAGATCCATCAAAATTGAAAGTGGAGAAAATTTTAATCTTTCTAGAGTTTCATTTTTTTCTCTCTTCTAGATATTTTCATCTATTTGTCATTTCAATCTTGTTTTCTCTTATTTGTTTCTTCTCCCTTTTTTTCTATGTAATTCTCTTGTGTTAGAAGAGGAAAATAAAAAATAAGTATCATAGAAAAAGAATGAAGAAAGATAACTGAAGTGGGGGAGAGAGGAGGCGGGGAGGGGCAACGATGATGGCGACAATGGAACTTATGAAGAAGAAGAAGATGAGAGTAACAGTAAAGGACTGGGGAAGAAGCCAAGAAGGAGATCTTTTCTTATTTCTTTTCATTACATATTTTTTTTTAATTAAATTTTTTGTCTTAACTTGCTTTTAAATGCGTGTAACCACGTATTTCATCATATTCAGCAAATAAACGCCACATAAGCTTGGTCAGCAATAGGAGGGGTTTAAAACTTTAAGTGTTTAGTTGACAAAGTTGTGAGTAGAATGGTCCAGGTGACAAACGGATCCCACTACAGGGGTCTCTCAGGTTATATTCCGCCAAAATAAATATATTATAATTGAATGAACAAAAATAGAAAGGGCAAGTAAAATCAAGTGAACAGAAACAGGCAATCGAGATGATTAATTATTTTTTTATATTTTTTTAGACCATCTTAACATAGTCCATCTTAATTTATCTCAATTTTAACCAGGGTTAAACAATAATCCATTTATAATTTTGACCCATCATATTTCGCTCAAATTCAATCTACCTACTTTAAATTATTAGTTGAGATAAGTTCAAAAACACACCTAATTTTTTTTTTTGAGTTTCTTACCTAAACTATTGGAACTGTGAGTTTCATATCTAAACAATCACTTATTATTTTGAGACACATCTTAGTGGTGTGTGTAATACATTCTCTCTTTTATTTAAAAAACCCTTGCCACATGACAATCCACATGGAAAAAATATTGCACACGATAAAAAATAAATAAACTATTAATATTAGTTAAAAATTAAAGATTAAAGTACTACTATCTTAAAAAAAATATTTTTTTTTAAAAAAGATAAAATTTAAAATATTTTTCCCGTCCCACTCCACCACCTTCACCCCCATACCCCCTTCCCCCAACAATCTCTCGTCCTTTTTTTTCCAAAAAAAAATCATACTTCACCATTCCCAACCACCCACTACTTCCTGAAAAAAAATAATATTATTTTAAAAAAAAAATTAAAATTAAATATTCTACCCCATCCTATTTAATCCTCTCCTCCTAATTTTTTTTATTATACATTTTTCTCATTTTATGTTAGATATATACATATATCTTTAAGAAAATATTCTTTTCTACATGCATACCAAATATGATAGAAATAATTTTTTTTTTTTTTGCGGCAAGTAAGAAATACTTTTCTAAAAACATATGCATACATCTAACATAAAATGAGAAAAAAAAATTGAAATCTGAGGGTTAGATAGGGTAAGGTAGATTTAAAAGAAAAATAAAATTAGGGAAGGAGGAGATGAAGTAAGATTTTGGGATAATACTACTTTAATTTATAACTTTAATTAATACAAGTAATAATTTTTATTTTATTTTTTATCAAGATTAGAGTTGTAAAAAGTGCATGCCTAGCACCATCCGGTCCAAGCCTCGTGGGTCAAGAAATTTGAAGGGCTAGGACGGACCGACCCTTCATTTGGAAGGGCCTGAAGATGCTCAACCAACCCAACCCAAGCCTAGAAGGGCCGAGGGTTGGGGCGGGCTAACCCTTCTTTTTTCTTTTTCTTTTCAAACTTAAAATTATATAACATCAAGAAAATGTGAAGATTTTCAAATCAAATATGGAAAACAATGGTGTTGTTTCAATAACACTAGCAAAAATCTAGTGTAATTAACATGTATCTAGGATACTAGTTATGCGAGATACATGTATCTGGTGTGATGCATCCCAGATACGCGATCGAGATAAGAAGTCAATGATTGGGTCTATTTGAAAATCTCACCTATGAAAGGTGTGATGAGGTTAGGCAAGAAAGGGAAACTTAGTCCCTGGTATTTGGGACCTTATCAAATTTTGAAGCTTATTGGGAAAGCTGCCTATGAGTTAGACTTGCCAAATTGATTGGCTCCGGTTCACCCAATATTTCATGTTTCTATGCTAAAAAAGTGTATTGGGGATCCGGTATCCATTATTCCTCTAAAAGGGTTAGGTGTTGATGAGAGCCTTTCCTATGAAGCAGTTCCGGTAGAGATCTTGGACCGGCAAATCAAAAGGTTGAGAAACAAGGAAGTAGCTTCCATAAATATTTTATGGAGGAATCATTTAGTTGAGGGTGCTACATGGGAGGCCGAGGCCGATATGAAGTCCCAATATCCTCATATTTTTTTCTGTACTCCTATTCAAGCTTGAGGTAAGTGGTTCCTCTTGAGTTTTAGTGTTTTGGGAGTCATGTGTATTGTGTGAGTTTTTCCATGATTTCCGTATGTTATGCATGTTTGTGATAAAATTCATGTTTAGTAAGAAAAGTGAGTTTTATGCTTTATGTGTCCCTCATGTTGATTGTGCATTTTAGTATGATGATAGCATATTTGAATTCATGTGGTTATTTGATGAATATGCTTTGTTGTGCTTGTGATGAAATAGCATATTTGCTCCATGTTGTTGTGTTGAGCTTGCTTTTAGTTGGAGAAGGTAGTTCCTCCTATGAAAATGAGAAATGTTGAATTTCATGCATATTGGGTTGGTAGATGTAGTTCATACTTCCTTGTATTGCATTGTCCATGTCTTGAGATGGAGTTGAAGTTTCCTCCTCATAAATAGTGCATTTGTAAATTTTGCATATTTTGATGTTTCATGCATGATGGGATGCTAGTCTTGAGATCCTAAATTAATTTGGTGTCTAGATCATCATTCAAGGAAGAATGTTCCCAAGGGGGAGATAATGTAACACTCCGGAAAACAAATAAACTAAGCTGGAGCCTAATATGTAAACTAGTAGCCTAAATGGGGTTGAACGTAAAGATTAGAGTCGTAACATAACCTCCCTTAATTAGTACAAGTGCTTTTGGACTTAAACGTCAAGGCATGACCCCCCAATGACCAACCAAGGGTCCTTAAGGAGGACCTTGATGGCAGCCAAAAAGCTGTAAAGAGGCAGCCACCCACGAAATGGGCAGCCACAAGCCGTGGGTGGACCCACGCCCTGTAGGTGGGGGTCGTGGGTCAAGGCTGGACCTCCCTTGCCTTGCCAAAGTGTCTGTCTGATCTACGAATGAGCAGCACGGGTCGTGGACTCACTCATGCTTCGTGGGTGAGGTCTCGTGAATGAGGGCTGGGGCTTAGCCAAGATGAGGAGCTACATTCCTAACCCACGAGTGACCAGTACGGTCCATGGGTCCATCCACGCCCCGTGGATGGGGCTTGCAAGGCTGCCTCAGATTCGGCCAAAGTAAGTCAACTTAGTTAATTTCTATTTTAATTATTTTAGTATGGGGACGGTTTATATCGTTTATTTAGAATAATATAAGTATGTTTTAACTATTAACCACCCCTTTAAACCTCATAACTCACAAGACTCAAATCATAACCAACTCCCCTCTCTAATATTTCTCTCGCTAAGACTCCACTGAAGAACAAGAACAAGGTCAAGCTTAGGGTTCAAGGAGCAGCCTTTTCTATTCAATTTCGTTAGGAAATCTTCACAAGGTATGGTGGATGTAACGACTCGGAAAATGATAGAGTGAAACTAGAGCCTCACATGTGAGTTTGGAGTCGAGAACTTAATGAAATGATTATATTTGAATTTGACCCAAAAAGTTCTTAAAAATGTGCTTCGGAAGTTACCGGAAACTTGTTTAGCTGTATATAAAAAGATTCGTTTCGTTTTTCGAAAATCCGACTTCATATTCTTGTTTAGGGGGTCAAATTGAGTGGGAAATGGGTCTAACCCAAATTTTAGAGCAACCGTATCAAAATCCGAAATTTCCAAGTGAAGCCTTTTCGAGGGTCTACTTTGGAGGGTCATATCTCCTAGCACACAAATTATTTGGGTGGCCAATAATATATCCATGGAAAGCCCTTTGAGTTAGCTACCTAACGCACTTCGTTTCACCTCATTCGGAGTTCGGACGAAGAAGTTATGCCCATTCGTAAAGTCTGTCCGGAAGGAAATGCAAATTCCAGTAAGCCTGGTTACTGTTCACCCGCCT
>NW_006239312.1:272370-272485 GCF_000226075.1 Solanum tuberosum | reverse complement strand
CCGCCTAAAAATTTGTCTAAGTGTTGGACCATTTCTTCCAAATGACATATATTATTCCCTATATACCATTAGTTCATTCCCATCCCTAAAAACATTTCCCTCACTTCTCAAATAT
>NW_006239312.1:263579-269914 GCF_000226075.1 Solanum tuberosum | reverse complement strand
AAAACTTGATTTCAAAGCTTCCAATTTCCCTCAAAAGTTAGGGTTTCAATCTAAGTCATGGGTTCTCTTTCAAAATGTTTTCAATTATTGATTTATGGTTGATTATTGTTGAATTGATGATTAATTGTTGATTTATGATGAAATCCCCCCAAGAACCCATGAATCCCCCGTAATGCTAAATTGTAAATTCATGATATGGGTTGATTGATTATTGAAGCATGTCAATTGATTATATCTATATTGATTGAGTTATTGAATCATGATATTCCCCTATCTAATATAGTAATTCTAGATGTTTGGGTTGAGTTTGATCCATAGCCTTGAAGGGCAAATTATGAGGGTTTGTACATGTTGATGAGAATTGTGTATGGGCTTATGATTCACTTAAAAAGTGAAGATCCTATGACTATTGCGTAATTGTGGTATTATTGAAAGATCATTCTCCCCTTACCCTTACACATGACTATGCTTGAATTGTCTAGGACTATGATAATTGTGTTGTGTTGATTGAAAGGTTTTTCTCATGAAACACTATGAACGTGATGTGAAAGGTTTACTCACATGTTAATGATGATTCTAAGGTTGAAAGTCCATTCTCACCTAATTGAATCCATGAGCTATTTTATGAGTTGTGTTGAATGAAGGATAAAATACTCCTTCACACATGTAAATACAATTCAAGACTAAATATGTACATTTTGGGAAATAATGCTTAACACAGAGTGGATATGGAATATGAGGTAAAGGCCCTCCAATCAATTCAAAAGGCCGGGTCATCTAAATTAGTCTCATGAGATGGAAGATCCTCCGTCGATACAAAAGGTTGGGTTTATAGAAGCAATCTCCCTATCCCATAACTATGTGCCCACATAGGTATTTAGCTATTGGATCCACCCAAAAGCTAATACATTTTAATTCTACCTTAGGCAAGTAGGACACTATCTTTTGGTGTGGGGTTACATGATAAGTCCGAGATTTAGACTCATTTAGGGCTTTATTTGGATAGATTTTGGGTCCTCAAATGCTTGTTTTGTGCCAATAACTGATGTAAAATCCTTGATTTCCAGGTATTTGGATTGAGGAACAATGCAAGGAACTAACTTGCAAAAAGGAACGAAGTGAGCTGACAGAGCGAAGAATTGAAGGCCTAGTGATCGCCAAGTCCCTTTGGCGAGTCGCCGAATAGCTACCATCTTGCATAAAGTTCCAGTATGCCAAGCCCTGAAGGAGAAAATCAAGTTGTCGAGAGAAAGGAGCAATCCGCGTGTCGCCGAGTTGTTCTGCGATGCAGTGTAGGATCCCCCAAAGTTACAGAACTTGAGGATGCTGAAGGCCAAAGAAAAAAAAGATAGAATTGACCAAAGGGCGGATCACTGAGCTGATCGGCGAGCCCGACTTACTGCGCTGAATGGCCCTTCGCAGCAAATTTTTGGCGACAATAAATACATTTTCAAAAATATAGTTTAGTATCTTATAGTATCTTATCTTATGAAATTTTATTCTGAACATTCATGAGAGTAATTTTTGAGTTTGAGCTCTAAGTTTTGGAGACATTTTTCCTTCAGCTTTGAAGAATTGAAGATTTCCATTATTGAGAAATTGGAAGTGGGTCTTTGAGATTCTTCAACTTGGACCTTTGTAAAGATGAAATTAATCTTACCCAGTTGATGGAAACACAATTTGGTAATGATTTTTATCTTTTTATGATATCTAGCTAAAACCTCAATTCTTGGGGTGTGATTATGTGTTTATGAGCTGATTTAGCTTATGGGTATTGCTAATTGTTAGATGTAATGTTGTTTAAAAGTGATTTCAATCAGTAATTGTGGTTCAATTTAAAGAATTGTAGTTGCAAATGCAGTTCTACCTTCGTCTTTTTGGCTTGCTCGAGATAGAGGTTTTAAAACCAAGATTACTAAATCGATGGTCTGTGGGTATTGGGTTGCCATGGGTTCAACTCGAGAGAGTGAATCATAAACCCTTTTCCACATATTTAGCTCCAGAGAATGAATGGACTAAAGCATAGGCTATTCTTATTTGCATGATTGTTGGTGTTCGAGAGAAACTGACTTGATTCGGGGTAAATTGTTCTAGAGAAAGTTTATCCCTACTAAAGTCTGGCTTATTCAGTGATTACATCTATTTACTAACAGTTGCAATTACCCACTTGTCTACCTTAGCCTATAATCCAATCAGATCCCAAGAACCCATCTCATTATTGTTATTTCGTGTTATTTGTTGTTGTTGTAGCTAATAGTTAAAACCAAAACCCCCTTATTTGACATTCGTGTCAACCCCTCGATTTACATTATGTTTTTAACCGTAAATATCAATTCTTATGATTAACTTGAGCATATTCGTACTTTCCTATTGAATCTTCAACTACCACTCCTTGTGGGAATGATCCCAACCCAATTGGTTGAGTTATATACTGACTAACGATCGTTGACTCTTAGAATTGGATCAAGTGTCTTTGATAGTGTTATTCGATCAAAAGGGTGCCGCTACCGGGGAGTGGTGTTGGTTAAGATTCTTTAGTTAAGTTGAATTTTGTTCGTGTTAGTTATAGTTGAATCTACTTATTTTTAGTTTTGGTTTTCATGTTGCTTGTTTAGAATAGAAGGAACGAACATGTCTTGTAGTAACGGTGACCAAAGGGACCACTCTCCTTTGAGAATGATGATTCTTAGGGATAACATCCTATGTTTAAAGCAAATGGAGGGTAACTCAATCCATGAGTTGTGGCGGAGATTTAAGTCACTATTGCTGCAATGCCCAACTCAGGAAATCTCATATAACATGTTACTTGACTCCTTCTATAGAGGTCTTGGTCCGGAAAATAGAGGAATGACTGACCAAATTTCTTCGGGTGGTCTCACACGACTACTCTATGCAATAGCAGCCCAACTCCTTGATCATATGGCCAAGACCAACAAAGAGACTGAGAAGGACCAGATCTTAGCCACATTGTTGACTCAGCTGGATCTCATGGCCTAGCAGATTATGGAATTGAAGGTACTGTCCAAAAACAAAGATCAGTACATTCCCCCTCTTGAGCGTATAAAGCCCAAGGAGTACGAGGGTGGACAGGTAGAAGAGATTCTCTCACTCATTCTCCACAAAGTCGACGAACACGACAAAGTATTGAATGAGATAAAAGAAAATCTCTCACTGCTGAATCAGATGACTACTTCCTATTCCATATCTATTTAGCTGCTGGAGACCCAAATGGGTCATGTGTTGACTTGTCTCTACCCCACAAATCCAAATTGAGTGGGGAATTACGTCGTGCCACGATGTTAACTACGATGCTTCTTGGAAGGAAACCCAAGTGTTTTAACGCTTTAGTTTTGTTTTAGAAATAATCATGTGTTGATTTTGCAGGTTGAAGTGTAGAATGTGTTCGAAAAGTGTAGGTTGGCGAACTAAATGTCCAGTCAGCGACTCGCCGAAGAGGTTGGTGACTCGTCGAAGAGGTCGGTGACTCACCGAAGTGGTTGGCGAGCCCGACTTAAACTGCCGTTGGACTCAAGGAATTCTAGGGTTTGAGTCTGTAAAACTCGGTTAGTGCAGGAGCAGATTGGTGAACCGCCGACCAAGTTGGCGATCACGATTTTGTCCGTCGTTTGGACACCCACATTAACTGGAGGTCCTGTAAAACTCGGAGAGGTAAGTGCCCACTCGGCGTGTTACCGAGTGGGTTGGTGAGCAAAACTTATGTCACAGAATGGGCGAGAACTGGACGGTTTTAAAGGCTAAAAGTTCAAAGTCTTTCACATTCCCTCACTTTTAAACTTTCCAAACTCACACCCGTACTATATTTTTCCATAATTTTGCTTTATTATCACTTTCTAGTCATCATTTGGGTGTTCGCAGTTGGATTTTTTGCCGCCTAGCTTTACAACTTGATTATTCGGCTTCTAATATTGGTTCTCTGAACCCCGAATTTGTAATTAGTAATTTTTACTCATTTGCAATTGCTCATATCTTAGTGGTGTGTGATGGGCCTCTCTAATCGTAATTGTGTCTTTGTATGCCTGTTTTAATTTGAAGATTGTGCCTATAATGCCATATAGTTGATTTCCCGATATTTTGTGCCTTAAAATTGAGTAAAATTGTTGGGTTGTGCTAAAATGTTGTTGGGTCTAGTCGGGTGAAATCTGAGTAACCTACATTTGTGCCAAATGATGTATTTTTCCCAATGATGGAGCAATTGATGTCATTCTTAAGGAAAAAAGTCATCAAACGACCAAATTTGGCCAAGCCGGGAGAAGTCTGAGTATTCTGGGGGCATGGGTGTTATAGGTCTAAGCCTAATTGAAGGAGTGCATGTTTTGATTTTGTTATCTGGGGCTGCAAGGTTGAATTTTGGAAGTTGGGTGGAAAGTAGTCATGACCCGAGAGCACCCCCTAGTCATAACCGACATACTCGACCTCGACGAGGTCTAATACAAGCCCCTTAGCATTCATGACATTCGATATATAGAAATAATGAAGAATTTAAAACTTTATTTAAATCAATCTATTAAAAAGCCTCATTAATACGCAAGCGGAAGACTAAGTCTCACATGGCCATCTTAAGACAAAGTCAAAACATACTAGGGACACGGCCCTTTACAATTGAAAGGAATACTAATGTCTATTACAAAGTCTTAAACATGAAAACTAGAATTATGAAATCCTTATCCTCGAACATATGAGGACACACCAAAGATCATGAGAGAACTCTAATTCCAAGCTTCAACTCCTAGCTAGATGAATCACTTTCCCGCACCTACACTTTGTAGAAAATAGAGGAAAATATGGATTAGCACAATTAAGCACTAAGTATGATGACCATGCAAAAACATGCTTTAAAAACGGACATTTTGTTTGGAAACCCATGCATATGCTATGTTGAAAAATCTTTCAAGTCATAAGCAATAAAGGCATAGTTTACATCACAACTAACATATAAAGCATTTACTTCACATTTATACTTCATCTCAAGTAATGATGCTTCACAAGTATCAATATGCAACACATAAACATGTACACCAAGTAAGATACAAGTTAACATCCTAGGTGTCTATCTAGAGTCATCCGAAGGCACACTTGAGTGAGACATGAAGTGGCCGCCCATACAACCTCTTCATACACACCTAAGTGTTCCTCAAGGCTACTATAGACAAAAACCTTTACATTTCAATATAACATGCTACATAGTTCCTTTCCTTGATATAAGAGAGACATGCAATATACTATAAGGATGACAAGTCAACATTCTTTTTTAGAGTCATTTAAGACACATTCATGCATTTAGAGGGCTTTCATATAATAGCCATTAAGGCTTAGGGAACTCACTTTAGCATCTTCAAAGCCTACTTGTGCCATGTGTAGATAGCATCGCATACTACTACCTACACGTTGTAGAACCTATCTAATAACTAGAGTGCACATCCCACATGATGGGAATAGGCATTAACCGACATAGACCATACTAGCTAGGCATGGAATCCAGAGTCTACCCTACTTTATGGAAGGTGTTCTACTTGCCAAGGGTAGAACAAGTAAGCAACCCATGTAGAGACATGGTTTAGGGGATATCCAAAGACGTTCATTGTACTCTTGCCTCATACTCGGGAGAAACTACCATGTTAACCATATCCACTCGGTGCTTAGCCTTAGTTCCCATAGAGTAATTTCATTCACATATGTATACTAGAGAGGGCACCATCATTAGGTCTACCGACCCATAACACATCTACCAAGAAGGGCACCACAAGGATCTACCGATCCAGGTTCATTAAAGATAACTCATTGACTTTCTTAGAAAGGGTTTTCTATCATTCCGGTCCACCAACTCTAAGTTTATCATTTCACACAAGAAGGAGGTTACCACCGTTAGGTCTACCGCTTCAAGGTTTTACATTCACATAGGGTCCTAGACTCATCATGAAGGGGTACCATGCTTAGGTCTACTGGCTCATGACATAGCCTAGAATGCCTCATTAGTCATTTATAGAAGGGCACCAACTTAGGTCTATCGATCCAATTAAATATGTACATTTAGGAGGAACAGAAATACTAATAAAAGCATGTTTTAGAGAAGGAATAGATACACCCATAGAAATATACTTAGCGGATGATAGAATCATATAACCCATAGAAAAAAGGAAAATAAGTGCAGTAAAAGGTAACCTCATATACCAAAAATTTAAATTTATAATAAGTGCTAACTACTCAGTAGCAATAAATGACAGAAATATAGATAAATCATTAGTATTATATTGGAAAATGTCAGGAATAGAACTAGCCCCGGGAAGTAAAATATTTACAGCCAGATGTAAAAACTT
>NW_006239312.1:262519-262746 GCF_000226075.1 Solanum tuberosum | reverse complement strand
TAAAAAAATTATACTCACATATAATAACAAAAACACACTGGTGGTTCACAACACGACTTTATATTCCTCCTCAAATTTGGGAATCTGGTACGAGGGAAGCTGGAGGCAATATGGCGCGTATTGAAGAGATGATGCATAAGATGATGAAAAGGTTTGATGCAATTGATAAGAATGTGAAGGAGATGAGAAACGACTTGTCTGGTATTGGTCAAAAGGTTGATGCCCAT
>NW_006239312.1:259015-259158 GCF_000226075.1 Solanum tuberosum | reverse complement strand
GAGTGCTACTTGGGAGGCCGAAGCGGACATGCAAAGACGTTATCCTTATCTATTCAATTCCACTCAAGCCTAAGGTATTAAATCGTCCTTTGTACTCCATTGAGTCTTACATTTCAGCCCCTGAATCATTAATGTGCATATAT
>NW_006239312.1:258289-258416 GCF_000226075.1 Solanum tuberosum | reverse complement strand
TTATCATCCGGGGAAAGCTAATGTGGTGGCGAATGCATTGAGTAGAGTGTCCATGGGTAACTTGGCTAATGTGGAGGAAGGTAGTAAAGAGTTGGCTAAGGAGGTCCATCGGTTGGCCAAATTGGGA
>NW_006239312.1:239589-256296 GCF_000226075.1 Solanum tuberosum | reverse complement strand
TTTTTTTTCAAAGGGCATATGTTATTTCCAATATACCATTAGTTCAGTTCTCACCTCTAAAACATTTCCAAAACGCCTCTCCCATACTTAGACACATTTTCTCTCAAGTTCTCCCAAGAACCCTAATCCAAAACCTTCCTCAAGATTGAAGAGACTCTTGCTCCAAGTTCCAAGCTTCCATTGAAGACACTCTCAAGACCTTCATAAAAACTCAAGGTATGTGGTGTTGAACTCATGGGTCCTTCCACCCATAGTGCCTAGACTCTATTCTACTCACTAATTCATGGTTTAAGTTAAGATTCATAAATTAGTCTTGTTCTTTGTAATAATTTCCTGCACATTGAATTTTAAACATGAAAAGTGATTGTTTTGAGCATGTTGTGACCCTAGAACTTGAACCTAAATTTGGAATGGATGTGGAGATTTTCATGTGGTATTGTGGGTGTTAAAAAGGTGTTGTTGTAGGTTGTTCACTGGTTTGGCTGCATAATTACTACCCTATTTTCCATGCTCTTTGATTCCATTACATGCCTTCAAGGTGTTTGACAAAATGTCCAACTATGGAGAATTGATGAATCGATGCTTTAAAGCTTGAGTTATGAGATGTATGGAAATCCAGAGATGTGTTGATGACAAACTAAGCTTGTGTATATGTTCATTCCATACGTGAGATTGCATTAGAGCCTAATGGGAATTTCCTATATAAAGTGTTGCATGACCATGCCCGGTCCGGGGGAAAAGAACCGGACAACCATGTGAGAGGTTTATATCTCACCACCTAGGATGCTTGGGGTGTGACCAACATCAACCATGTGAGGGGTTTATACCTTGCCACCAGGGTGTCCGGGTGTGAACGGCATCCCCCATCCTAAGTTGGGGTTATAGATTGGTTGGATCATGCATACACATATGATATCTACTATTAGTATAGAGTTACTTAAACATGTTTTGACTTCACTTTGATCATGCATCCTCATATTGTTATTCATAATGCCTATGAAACTATTTCTTGTATTTCGATTGTGTCCTTGTTTATTGTTGTGTTGCACCCCGCATACTTAGTACATTCCAAGTACTAACGCATATTTTGCCTACATGATGTCACCATGTAGGGACCGGAGCTACTCTTGATCCTTCTCTCCATTCACGTGGCTAGTACGACGCTTATCCGAGTTTGTTGGTGAGTCCTCAATGATTCGAGGGCTATGTTATGTTTCCTACTCCTATGTTTTGAGACTTTAGCTTGTAATTGTATTTTGACTACGAGGGGAGCCGGTAGAATGTCATGGCCCCGTCCTATCTATGTATGTAGAGGTGTGCGTTGGACAAGTATTTTGTAAATGAGCTTGACTCTTATTCTATGATGTCATTTTGAAATGGTTTGCCCTTAGTCCCTATTTCCCGTTAATTAATGTTGTATGTACTTCCGCGACCGATGAAGTGTGATGACAAGTTTGAGAGGCTTGTTTGGGGTTCCTTCGGGTTCCTTATTTGCCATGTCACGTCTAGGCCCTAGGCTTGGGTCGTGACACCTACAGACCACTTCCACGTGGCGTGGATGGACCTACGCCCAGTAGGTCCCATTCGTAGGACATGAGCTTTTTGGCAGATTTTGCTCTTTTGGGGCAACCTTGGGGTTAGGCTTTAGGGTCCTACTAAAGGATTCTTGGTTGGTCCTTGGGAGTCGTACCTTGACGTTTAACCCCTAAAACCCTCAACCTAAGCTTGAGACATCATTTTACAACTCAAAACGCCACATCAAACTCAAAAACAAACTTGTTAGGCTCTTGTTTTACCTACTAGTTTTACGGGTCGTAACAAGAGATGATGGATGGAGAGATTGTGACAGAGAATTGTGTGACCGTAATGCTACTTGGAAGGAAAATGATGGGGACAAGGAATGGTACATCCCACCTCATGAACGTCAAAAGCCTAAAGAGCAAAGGGCTGACCCAGAGAACTTCCAAATGGAAGACATGTTTGCACACATTCTCAATAAGGTAGAACGGTGGGAAAAAGGCTTGAAAGAAATGAAAGAGGACGTCCCCACACTCAATCAGACGGTGACCTCACATTCAGTGTCCATTAAGCAATTGGCAATGCAAATGGATCAAATTTTGTCACGACCCTTGGGTACCCCTTAGATGCAACACGGTGTACTTGACCTCGAAGGGGTCTCATACAAGCCCTTAGCATATCATAAAAATAAGAAATAGAAATGATGCAGAATTTAATTTTTTTTACAATCGAAGTCTTTTCGTAAAATTCAAAAGAAGTCTAGACTTTGTCTCATTAAACCATCTACTACAATCGAGAATCAATAGGGTCACAACCCTTTACAATAAAGTCTCCAAAAGTTTGAACTTATGAAAAGCAACTTGATATGAATGACTCTTGTCCTCGAAACATGAGGACTCACCACAAGTCTTGGAGGGAATCAATCCAAGCTTTAGTCAAGAAAGGAGGACTCCTCAAACGCCGGAACCTACACTTTGTAAAAAATGTAGAAAATATGGGTTAGCACAAAAATGTAGTAAGTATGATGCCATGCACAAAATCATTGAAAACATGCTAAAAAGAACATTTTAGTTGAAAAGCATGCATTTGTCAAGTTTGAGAGTCACCATGCACTTTTAATGTAAAACACAAGTCATAGCGTATTCATCATGTAAATTCTCGTAACTTAATAAAACCATCTCTTTAGTAACCCTAAGGTATACTTGTGCAATATATGATTGGCATCCCATAATACCAACCATAATAAGTACTCCTTTGAGGCCACCTTAATCATACATATCATACTTAGACCTATTCATAGTTAATAATTATAGACAAGAAAATGTTCATTAACTTGAAAATAAGGAACGACATTCATAGGAAGAATCCATTTAACATACTTAATTCATAAATCATCACAGCATAAGGGAACCTCTCTTTAACCCCTTTTCAAAGTCCACTTGTGCCATGTATGAATGAAGTCCCATACCTCCATCCATACTAAGTAGAGCTTCTTGAGAAGTCAGAAGTGATAGTTCATATTCGTGTTCTTATCATAGTTCATTTCCTTATCATGGAGGTAAAATAACCTTAACCGACATAGACCATGTGAGCTACATGGAATACGATGTCATGTAATGATCGAATAACGCTATCAAAGACACTTAATCAAATTCTAAGAGTCAGCGATCGTTAGTCAGTATATAACCTAACCAATTGGGTTGGGATTGTTCCCACATGGAGTGGTACGTGTTTAAGATTCAATAGGAAAGTACGAATATTCTCAAGTCAGTCATATGAATAGATATTTATGATTAAAAACATAATGTAAATCGAGGGGTTGACATGAATGTCAAATAAGGGGGTTTTGGATTTAACTATCAGCTACAACAACAACAAAATACACGAAATAACAATAATGAGATGGGTTCTTGGGATGTGATTGGATTATAGCCTAAGGTAGACAAGTGGGTAATTGCAACTGTTAGTAAATAGTTGTAAATCAGTGAATAAGCTAGACTTTAGTGGGGATAAACTTTCTCTCGAACAATTTAGCCCGAATCAAGTCGGTTTCTCTCGAACACCGACAAGCATGCGAATAAGAACAGCCTACGATTTAGTCCATTCACTCTCTCGAGCTAAATGTGTGGAAAAGGGTTTAGGATTCACTCCCCTAAGCTGAACCCATGACAACCCAATACCCACAAACCATCAATTCAGTAATCTTGGTTTTAAAACCTCTCTCTCGAAAGCCAAAATCACGACCGTAGAACTGTATTTGCAACTACAATTCTTTAAATTGAACCACAATTATTGATTGAAATCACTTTTAAACAACATTACATCTAACAATTAGCAATACACACAAGCTAAATCAGCCCATAATCACCTAATCATACTCCAAGAATTGGGGTTTTAGCTAGACATCATAAAAAGATGAACATCGTTACCAAATTGTGTTTCCAGCAACTTGGTAAGATTAATTTCGTCTTTACAAAGGTCCAAGTTGAAGAATCTAAAAGTTCCACTTCCAATTTCTCAAAAATGGAAATCTTCAATTCTTCAAAGCTAAAGGAAAAATGTCTCCAAAATTCAGAGCTCAAACTCAAATATTACTCTCATGAATGTTAAGAATAAAATTTGAGAAAATGGCCAAAAGCCCCCCCAAGCTATTATCGAATTCTCAACTACACACTTATTCTTCACGGGAGTCCTATCACCCCCTGAACCTTTTAAAAGTGAAATATCTAGCCCCCTACAAACTCACGCCCAGATTCGTATTAGGTAGTAATCAACACGCGCTGCCACGTAATATTACCCCTTTTTTATATAAAAAAAATTAATTATTCTTTTATATTTTACTTTTTTATATATATATTTTCATCTTCTCCTTTTCTCTTTCTTTTCCATTCTTCCATTTCTTTTTCTTTGAAGCTTCTGCAGATTTGACGACCGGGATGCCATGACTACCACATCTTCGATCTTGTTCTCTAAGGCTAGAGACAGACGAAAAACTTTGTCACTGATTAATGTTTACAACAATTTCAATAAATGGGTCTTCTTCATTAAAGGGTCTATCACCCAATGATAAATTCTTCTACATTAATTGAATCTATTTCTTAGTGAACTCCTCCATTAATGACTAGTCTAAAGTTCGATTCTTCTAACTTTCAATTTTGATTTTGATTTTGACCTACCAACAAATTTTCAAAGTGATGAAAAGTTGATGAACAGCGAATTTATGAATGATTTTGAACTTCTCGAATCAATTAGGCAACATTTACTTGAAGATTGGGATTCCCTTGTGACAACAGTGCTAAAGCCGTCCGTTAAAATTGAGCCGGAAGTGATTGTTAGTTCGCTGGAGATATACGATTTCACTGGATTTACAGCGATGGCGGAGGTGAAATTGGAAGTGAAAGTGAATATGGCGGCGGTTACCCTGGTGGTCGAGGTGAGCCCGCCTGTGTCTATGGATCTTAATAAAATATTAATATGAAATAAATTAAATATTTATAAAGTTAATATTTTAATCATCTTTTTATCTCTCACTCTCCCAAAGAGAGTGAACTACACCTTCTTTGCCACATCAACATTTAGGGAGCAAATAATTACACTTTAAAATAGTCCAAGGGGGTAATAGGACTCCCGTAAAGTATGAGTGTGTAGTTGGCTATCCAGCTATAGGTTGGGGGGTCTTTTGGCCATTTTCTCAATAAAATTTCATAAGATAAGATACAATAAGATACTAAACTAAATGTTTGAAAATATATTTATAGTCGCCATAAGTAAGTCGGGGTCGCCGATCAGCTCGGTGATCCACCCCTTGGTTAGTTCTATCGCCTTTTTGCTTTGGCCTTCAACATCCTCAAGTTCTGTAACTTTGGGCGATCCAACACTGCATCACGGAACCACTCGACGACACACCGACTGCTCCTTTCTCTCGCCAACTTGATTTTCTCCTTCAGGGCTTGGCATACTGGAACTTTAGGCGAGATGGTGGCTATTCGACGACTCGCCAAAGGGACTTGGTGATCACCAGACCTTCAATTCTTCGCTCTTTCAGCTCACTTCATTCCTTTTTTCAAGTTAGTGTCCATGCGTTGTTCCTCAATCCAAATACCTGGAAATCAAGGATTTTACACTAGTTATTGGAACAAAACAAGCATTTGAGGACACAAAATCTATCCAAATAAATCCCTAAATGAGTCCAAATCTCGAACTCATCAACACCCCAACTTAAACTTTTGCTTGTCCTCAAGTAAAACTCAAGTTCAGCAGTTCAAACAGCATGTCTCAAACAGTACTAAACAATACTCAATCATGAATGCACACAAGAAGACTCAACTTACTCATGCAAGGATCAATTGTGCACTCAAATATTCGAGTTGCGACTCACTATTATCAAAGATTCTCAAGCTCACAATACTTGCTTCCAATGCAAGTTCAAGCTCAACAAAGGTGCTCAAATGCCCTCACACAAAGAATGATTCCATACTCATATACAATGGTTCAACAATTTATAGTTTCGGAATCACCACAACTCTCACACTCACAAAGATGAACACATGCATGACTTCACCCATAGGCTTGCCCTTATTTTCCAATCAACTTTCGTTTTAGCTCACTCAAGATCAAAAAGGTCTTTTCAAGGCTTGTAACGGGGCTGAGTGTAAAGGTATGGTTATTTAGGCTCAATGGCTGATATCCCTATGAAATGTGGTGTGAACAACACTTCCTTTTCTTGTCTTCTTCATTTTCATTAATGCTCAAAATTCACCTCATTATTCATTTTCCATGAAACTTTGGACACCCCATTTCTTTTTGCAACTTTATTTCAAAACTTTTTTTTCCTTTTTCTATGGAGGGGTTCCATCTTTTTCAAAACCATGTATAGAGGGGAATTTCTTCACATTTCTTGATTTGCCTTCTCTTTTCACCACACCCCCAACTTTGTCTAAGTTGGCTATTCCAACAAACCACATTTCATGAGAATTATAGGTGAAGGCAATAAAAAGAGGTTTCATTTGCTCAAGTTTCTTCTAAGAAAAAGGTAAGACTCAGAGGGTGTTCAAGCAAAGATCATAGACTCACAAGGTAGGCCATAAAAGATGTATAATGTCAAATTATTTCACTCTTTAAAATTGTTGCCTAAGATCATTTCAAGAGCTCACATCACTTGGTCAACCAGACCAACGGGGAAAATTCTAGGTGTCGTCACGCGTGGTTCACGGTAAGCTCATCACAGAAGGCATTGACACAAATATCAAACAAGACTCCACACTTTTGCTAGTATGCAATGTTCATCACAAGATACTCAATTTGACAATCAACTAGTCATAACGAGATACAAAGAGTTCACATATTGCCTATGCAACTTCATTTGGCCTCATCGTAGCCGCTCATTCATGTTTATTTGATTGAGAGCACTATTCAAGTAATCGGTATTGATCATAACCGATACTTAAATTTGCACAAGAACAACCACATTTAAACGCAATAAAAAAGGGTGGAAATTTTTTTGAAAGGGTCCAAAAATCATTTACATTCAAAATAAGGAGCCACAAGCTCAAACATCCACAAAAACAGTGTTAAAACACAATGTATAACATAAAACCCAATATATATAGAAAGTCATCAACAAAAGAGGTAGGTATAGAATACCTCACCCCACCACAAACAGAAAGCAATTTGTCCTCAAATATAATCAAAATATCCAAAAATCAATAAAAAGGGACAGAGAGGGAGGTAAAGAGAGATCCTGTCTACACAGTTGCTCCATCTGTCGGGGCATTAATGCCCAGTGTAGCACTCTAATCTTGGGCATCAGTGCCCAGGGTCACCTCAAAAGTACCGGCTCCACTAGACCCACTCATGGTAGTGTCTCTCAAAGAAGTCTGGCGCACAATCTCCAACATCGCATCCTCAAGATCAGCCAGATCATCATAAACCTCAGCATCCTGCACATTAATCTTCTTCTCGTCGGTCTCTGCCTCCGATTCATCAGCTTCCATATCATCTCGATGTACGTCTCCGGTAGTGGCCAGAGGGATCTCAGAAGTAGTCGGTGCATCCACTTCATCATCTGCCTCCAATAGTGAGGTAAAGTATGTAGACTTGAGATAGTCTACATGTTTCCTCAAATCTACAACCTCGATTTCAAAGTCGTCAACTCAGAAGACTTCCCCTGTCGACCCTCACAAGTTGTAACCGTCATAGTAAAATCATCAATAGAAGTCCGAAGAGGGGTCAGTGCAGCAAGGATGACACTCTCAATCATCCATGGGACTCATGCCTCTAGTCGGGTAGCCCTCACATCAAACAAATGGGCCAGGTGCCCTATATTTAGGATCATAGCCTGAGTAATCCTAGCGGGTTGCGAGGAGGTAGAAGTACCAGGAGCCTGGGAGGAAGAAGTGGGAGCAGATGTACATGAAGGCCCGGAGGCCGGAGTAGGCAAATATGCCTCTACATGTATCGTTTGTATGTCAATATTCGGGGATGTGTCCCCCGGAGCTTCTCTCCTCCTGTTTGCCTCCTCACGAGTGTACTCGGCCTCTATACACCAGATATCAGTGGAGGATGAAGTCGTAACCTTAATATCTCTCGTCGCTTCCCGAGGAACTCCAGCACGCCGGCATAATTTTGTAATCAACACTGGGAAGGGAAGGGACCTCTGCCTCTGCTTGGCCTTCATGGTCATATCTTGCTTTATGATAAGCCCCATGTCAATGCTTTTCTTAGACATAATCGACCCGAGGAAGGCCATCTTAGAATGGTAGAGAATTGACTAATTCTGGGATAACATAATGGAGCTACTGATGAATCCAAACTAATATCGCGCAGCTACACTCAAGTCCTTCTTCTCGATCGGGACTCCTGCCTCAATCCACTTCAGAGTGGTGTCTGAGATAAGGGGAGCCAGCCAGCCCTTGAGCTCATCCAATGATGCTATAGTGGTAGCCAAATTTGGGTAGTCAAAGTTTGACCCTCTGTCAAGTACCGCATTGATGTGATCACGGCTACAGTGCACTACTGTCCCCCGTACCATGATGGACCCTACTGGTCTAAAGGCACTGGCTTTCTTTTTGCTCTTAGGAACCAGGTCACCATACGCCGAGTAAAACTCCCAGACCCATGTAGGAATATAGGGGCCACGAGGCCTGGTGAACTGGTCAAAGTGATGATACTGGAGTGTCTCCCTCACCCCAGAATATCTGCCCTCAAGGCCCTTTGTAGAAAATAGTTTCTCCTCCAGAATAGTTTGTAACCCATCAGCTTTTAATCTGTTGAGTAGCCTGGGAGGAAGGGGCCACTAGTGGCACTGGAGCCACAGGAGATGCCGGAGCTGGCACTATGTCTGCTGGAGAGGGGGCTGCTGAAGGAACTCTAGCTGAGTTAGGGCGAGATCTAGCACAGATCTCTGCTCGCTAAAACTGTAATGGTTGGTCATCCTCCGGCTAAAAAAATACAGCTTGGGAGTCAAAGGCATCTCCCTCGCTGCCAGAGTTATGCTCCAAGACCTCAGATGATGGCATCTTGCCTTTGCCCTTGCCTCTCTTAGGAGGCTTTATTTCTTCCCTTTTTATGAGGGTTGGATCCTCCTTCATTTATCACCACGCCCCGTGTTCTTTTACGGGCCGGCATGTCTAGGTTGGATCTAGCCATATATGCAAAAATTTAAAAAGAGTTAGGAACAGTTCAAGAAAATGCATAGAAAAATGATTGCAGACATACTCACCGATCCGATCGGCAAGTTGCTGAATCACTATGGTGAGCTAGATCGGGCTCACTAAAAGGATTGGCTAAAAATTTCTCAAAAAAATTGGTATGTCAGTGATGGGAAGGGCCATTCGGTGAATCGTCAACAAGTGAGCAAGGACTAGCCCACCGAAAGTTACAGTACATTTCAGGGGTTAGGGGCATATAAACGACGATCAAGAAGAACATTCACCGAATCGTCGAATGCACTCGACAAACTCAGGATTCTCGCCGAAAGTTACAGACCCCAAACTCAATTAAGCATAAAAAAAAGGTGATAAAGGGAGATTCGGCAAACTGCCGATTGGTTCGACGAGCTCGACCCAGCTCGCCAAATGACCCAATGTGCCTACTTTTGTTATGACCCTAAAAAAATGAAATAAGATGAACTAGAGCTTCACATGTGTTTTGGAAGTTGGTAATTGGTTAAATTGATGAGTTTTGGCTTTTAAGGTGTAGTTTGAAGAATTTCGAGGTCTAACATCAAGGGACGACCATGACGTCGAAAACTAGTTTTGTGAGTTTATGTGTTCTAAGTGGTGTATTGTTGTCCCAATTCTTGTTTGAAGAGTTTAGTGAGTCAACGTCAAGGCACGTGTTAGACTCAATGTTGAAAGACCCTTTTTGATGTTGGTTATGGTTGCTAGGGCTTGTGCCAAGCCAAGGAAGGAAGGGCCTTAGCCAAAGGCCAACGCTTCCAACCTTGGCTAGACACTGCCTCAAGGCTCCATGGACCACTTTATGGCTAGTGGTCTTGACCACGGCTCGTGAAGGAGGTCATGAAGATGCCTTGGTGGCAAGTGAGGCATAAACTTGTGGCCTAGCCACTGGCTCAACTTCACGAGCCTCTCTACCGCTAGTGGTTATCACCACGGTGCGTATAGATGTCCGTGAAGATGCCTTGGCCAAGGAAGGTTGGCAAGATCCACGAAGAGCTACTGCCTAAGGACCACGGGCACCTTAACGGGACGTGGTCCACCTTCACAAGCCATTTAGATGGACGTGGTCCTTGACGGGGCTGCCTCATCTAGGGGTTTTTAAGTCATTTTCGTTTTTAGTTTTTAACATGTGGGGTTGATTTTAATAGGTTTATATGATAAATATAAATAGTTTTAAGTCTTAAAACCTTCCTTTTAACTCATTATTCTCAAATACCCAAATCAAAACCTCCAAAGTTCTTCTCTCTCAATATTTCTCTCTCAACTCAAGGAAAAAGAAGAGGTGGAAAGCTAGGGTTTCGAGTTCAAGGTTTTCTTCATCAAATTTATTGGGCATTCTGGACAAAAAGGTATGGTGATCCTTTACCTAGGGTTAGTCTTCACCCTAGAGACAACTTTAAATTGGTTTCCAAGTTTTCAAAAGTTATGAAAAACCCCAATTCTTACTCAAACTCATGGGTTCTTGCATCAAATGATTTCAAATGATTATTTATGGTTATGCTACTGTTTAATTGATGTTTTATGGTGAAAAACTCCATGAACCCATGGTTTCCCTAAATTCCTAAGTTTGGCTTATGAAGTGGGTTTGAGGATTATGATTGTATATTGATGGAATTGTGCTTAGATTGACTTGTATTATTGAATTATATGGTTATCTATATCTATCTATGATGAATTGTTGGAGAATTGAGTAATGATGGTTTTGGGTTGGATGAAGGGTAAGTTGACTTAATCTCATGGTATGAGTAGTAGATTTGTTCTTGTATGGTTTGATCCACTTATGGTGGAGGTGTTTATATGTTGTATTGTATTGTGATTATGGCCACGAAGTAATTGTAGGGGGAAATGATGTATGGTCATGTTGTTATATATGTAAAGGTATAATGTGAAGGTATAATGTGAAGATGTTCTTATGGACACAAGGTGATCTTGTATTACATGTTATTGTATTGTAATTGAAAGTATGTTCTCTCTTAATGTTTATATGTGTTGATGATAGACTATGAAGGGTCTCTATATGGTGATGCTGTCTCTTGATTTGGAAGACTTAGATGCCTCTTCTTGATACATGAAAATGTGATCTCTTGACTTGGTAGGCTTAGGCATCCTTCTCTTGAGTAATGAATGTATCTTGACTTAGGTGTCTAGTTGTGCATGAATGGGTAGACCTAGATTGGTAATCTCTTCTTAAATGAATAAATGAATGATTGTCTAGGATCGATAGACCTAAGTTGGTGCCCTTCTATAAATGACTAATGAGCCATTCTAGGCTATGTCTTGAACTAGTAGACCTAAGCATGGTGCCCTTTCATGATGAGTCTAGGACCCTATGTGAATGTAAAATCTTGAAGCGGTAGACCAAATGGTGGCAAACCTCCTTCTTGTGTGGAATGATAAACTTAGAGTTGGTGGACCGGAAACCTTGATCAGTAGATCCTTGTGGTGCCTTTCTTGGTAGATGTGCTATGGGTCGATAGACCTAATGATGGTGCCCTCTCTAGTATACATATGTGAATGATCACACATTCATATAGGGGTTATATAGGTAGGGGTCATTCCACAATAGTACTTAACATAATCATTCATGTATACCATACCTTATCCCTAACATTATCATTCACATTATACTCCTCATCATCAACACACTTTAAACATCATGCTAGCTTTGAGGATTTCATACATAACCTTCATAGCACAACTTCATAAACATATGCATCATAATCATCAATTCACTTCACATCTATTGCCTTCAAGGCCATGATTTCAACATGCATAGATAGACAAGAAGAAAACACCGCCACCATAAGTGGACCAAACCACACAACATCAATTCTCATACTATAGACTAGAAGTTAAGTAAACTTACCAATTCTCCAAGGCATGATCACCATGGATCAATCCTCAACAATTCATAATCAATTGAGATAGATAGCAATAGGAATCAGCAATGTAATTCAATAACATAAACATAATTTAAGTACAATTCTATTAAAAAAGGGATCAACCCATAACTTTGCCCATAAGGCCATAATTCTTAGCTCATCAATATACCAACAATTCAACATGAATAAGTATATATAGTCATAGGAAACATCCATAAAATCTAATCTAAACATACTTTCACCAATAGAGATCATATTCACAAAGACCCACATCATAGGCCAATTTTTGAGAATTTGGGGATCATGGGTTCTTCAATAATTCCTTTGAAAATTATCTTTAAACTCTTAATTCCACATCAATTCATCAATAGAATGATTTAGAAAATTGTCTGACAAAGGCCCATGTTTAAATTGAAAATTGGAAATTTTGGTCTTTGAATCTCTTTCGAAAATCTTTGATAGAACTCCTTGAATGAGAGGTTATTCAAGAACCAAGAGTTACCATACCTTAATTATTAAATACCCATGAAATTGAAGAAGAAATCAGTTGAAAACCCATTTTCTAGCTTGAGCTTCATCAAGGTCTTCAATGGAGTTTTTGAGAGAATCTATTTTTGAGGGGGAAGGGTCAATTTGAAGAATGGGGTCTAATTCTAGGTTTTGGGGTTTTAGCCAACTTAAAATACCCTAAAATAGGAAGAATAACCATTTAAAATAATTCCCCAAAGTACCCAAAGTACCCCTCACTTAGTTGGACCTGTTAAACAAGTCAAACTTGAGTTTTATTTTCGCAGATTTCGTCGGAGATCAAGTTCGCGACGCGGAGGTGTTCCCACAAGTTTCTAGAAATTTAATTCCAAGACAGTAGAGTCCGCGACATGTCTGCGACGTGGACCAAACTGTTGGCCCTTGGTGGAGCTAGTCCGCGACACGGATATGCTCCCTCCATGAGCAACTCCAAGCTGCCTTAGCAGCTTGTTTGGCCAAGGGTTGGGGTCCTCCTCGGGGACCCTTAGGGTTGTCCCAGGGAGTCGTACCTGAATGTTTTGACCCTAAAAATATTTATTAAGACACTAGGGTCACCTCCACTGATTTTAGACTCCAAATAACACATAAAAACATGGACAACATACTAGAACACACCAACACGTAAAAGACTAGTTTCTGAACGTCTTGGTCGTCCCTTGACGTTTGACTTCCAAACTCTTTAAAAACTGACTTAAAAGGCTATTCTTCATTATTTTAACAAGTTATTAATGCATAAAACCCATGGCAGGCTCTACTTTATCCTACTTCATTTTTGAGGGTCATTACAATATCCCCCACTTAGGAACATTCGTCCTCGAATGACACTCCAAACATTTTCGAGGACTCAATGACCCAACTAGCAGCTCATAATACACAACATACAACATCAGCATAAGAGCACACATCAAGGAGGAACATCAACTCCACATAAAAGGCTCAAAACAACTTTGTGCAATTCAAGAAGGTAGCAACACATCTACCAACTCCTTATGCATCAACTTTCTTATTTCACAATTTCATTGGAGGAACTTCCTTGTCCAAATCATCACTCTCATTTCAAACACCCAAGAAACACAACATGCAACTATCTCATTAAAGCACATCATGTAACTTTATCATAATAAATCATTTAAGCATGCACGTCACATCAACTCATGCAACACAAGCAAGTAGAAACATTATTCACCGACTCATAATGGATCAACCACATAGGTATTTCTCATCTTCATAGGAGAAACTACCTTCTCCTAATCATGACATGATATTTACCCCTTTTATATCATCATAGGGTCTAATATGCAATGGCTTTCAAATGCACACATAGACATGATCAACATTTCCACTCATGAGGCAATTAAGCAATTCATACTAGTTGCACCCTAACATGAGGATTATAGATCATTTACTAGTCTTATCATTTAATCATCATACTATCAAGAACATACATGGCATTACCATGTTTAGTTATGTTCAAGGAGGGACTACCTTCTCCTAGTCACAACATACACACATGGCATCATTAAACTCATAAGCAAGCATTACACAAAGGTCAATTCATTTAAGGAGAAATTCTCAACTTCTAACCTAAGCATGCTCATACTCTCTTCCTCATGAAGTCAAGAGTGCATTCACCATATAAAGATGCATATTGACATGAGAAACATGAATTTTATTACTAAAATTCTATTTTTATGTACTAAGAATCCTTCAAAACATGCATAACATAGTGTCTTCTAGGACATGCATAACATACGGAGATCATGCAACTCATAATCATATGCAAGACTCCAAAACATGATTAAGCTACTAGGAACTCTTTGGTCTCAAACTTGAATAAGAATAGAAGGAAAAGATAAGGATATCAACAACCTTACTACTCACTCATCATCCCCCACTTAGGGTAAACCCATCTAAGAGCACATTAAAGTAACCAAGAGAACTATCACTTACCAATTAAGCACAATGTCCCCCTCTTGGGATCAAGTTATGCAAACTCCTTTAATCATTACCTCCTTCTTCTCTAAGGTAGGAACCATTCTCCACTAAATCTTCACTATACTCCCTTAGGTGAGGATTTCAAGAATCCAAAGAAAAGAGAGTATCTATACCACTCCACTTCATATTTATCACCCAAAGTGGTTCTCAACATGGAGAACTCAAGGAAGTTCAATGTAGAAATATTAAGGGCACTCAAAACTTTACCGTCTAGGCACATTATCCCTCACTTGAGGTGAGCTTAATCAACTCTTTATCACATCATACCCTTATCATCACCTTTGGTGTAACTTTCCGCTCAACCATGCCTCAGTATTATCTAAACACCCTCTTTGAATGACCATACCTAAGATCAACCTTACAAGACAACTATCCTCTTTAGAGTTGGTCAACATCTATTCTCTTGTCCTTCCCATGAACTAAGGGGTACATGCAACTCTTCGAGTTAACCTTAGAGCAAAACACTATCCCAACTCATGGAACAAAAACCCCTTTTTCCACTCTTAGGGAAAGCCTACACAAGAACTCTGATTCACACAAGGACAACCATGAAGCATCACTCATAAAGAAAGGGAAACTTTCAACTCACATTAGTTACCACATTCCTTCAAAACTCCTCAAATCTACACCATGACTTTCTACTGTCATTACCCATCACCATAAAGAAACTCTTCATCCTAAAAAGGATTTCATTCTTACCATAACGACTCTTATCATACGAGAATTACACCACCATACAACATTTTCAATGTAATGCTTCCAACCTAATAGGTCACACATAGCCATGATTGGCATCACAATACGATTTCCAAATCTACCTTCATATATACTCATATAGTCACCACATCATAATAAGCATTAAAACTTAACTTTTCTTCCCTCGATCTTTCCAACTTCATCCCTTCCAAGTAATCACATCTAGAAGACCACCGGACAAGGGAAAATAAGAGAGAGAGATCATATGGAGTTAAGCTCTACGACACGAGACAAGAGTAATGATGAAAGTGAAAATTCTATCGTCCTATAGCCTCTCTCGCTCATATATGTGTCGCGACTCACACCGATGAACAAGACTCTACTAGATGTGGCTCATGAGACGTTGAATCCTAAGATCATTTTTCATAAACTTATGCTCTGATACCAAGTTTGTAACGACCCGAGATCACCCCCTAGTCGTTACCGGCGTATTCGATCTCTCGGAGGTCTTATACAAGCCTTAGCATTCGTCATAGCATTTTTCATAGAAAAATAGCAGAAAATTTAAAACTTTTCATAATATATCACAAGACTTAAAAAGTCACCTCATTTAAACCTTTAATACAAAATCGGAATATTACGTCTCAAGGTAGCCATCTTAAAACACGACTACAACACAAGAGGGACACATCCCTTACGATATAAAAGAAACTACTATCTAGTACATTGAACTTAAGGAAACTCTTTAACATAAAGGTCCTTGAATATTTAAGGACACACCCAAACTTGGGGATAGTAAGCCAAGCTCATCACTTCTAGGAAAGGCCCTTTAGCCACCACCACCACCTACACTTGGTGTAAAAAGATGAAGACGAACGGTGTTAGTACAAAAATGCACTAGGTATGATAACCATGCAAACACATGCTTTTAAAAGGGACATTTAGTTTGAAACCATGCATCATGCCTTTATAGAGAAACTTCAAGAACATTTAGTTCAATAGGAACAATATAAACCACATACATCATCTTACACATGGAAACCATTCATAATAGCACATAGAGCCACTTATAACATTTTAGGCACATTCAAGCAACCCTTAGGGAATACTTGGTGCAATTCATCGCCTTAAGGTTACCAAAGGTGAACTTACATATAGCCTTCATCAAACCAACCACATATATTCATAGAGTCATAAACACACGATAAGGCATAGTTTTCACATAGGAACCATCACCTAAGACAACCCCCAAGTCACACTAGTGCAATGTGCAAATAACATCCCATAATACTACTACCACCAAGTGTTCCTAGGAAGCCACCATAGACTAGGCACATCATATTCAACAAGTCATAACATCTTCATTTAACATTAGACATAAGACCAACATACTTCATAACATCATATAA